>NC_056741.1:610889176-611189176 GCF_019279795.1 Protopterus annectens | reverse complement strand
TATGTATTCATGTATTGGGCAGGATTAGGAGTGCAAGTGCATTTCCTGTTATTGGAGAGGTAGAAATGGAGCTGGGTTTTGAAGTGATCAAAGTTTTGAGAAATTCTTAGAGAGGGAGGAAGAGAGTTCCATTTTTTGGCTAAGGAAAAGGATAGGAGAAGCTGACCTGAGGGACTGTTTGGTTTGTATACAGAAATGAGATTTTGGTGAACAGATCTTAGAGTTCTTTGAGGGGTATATAGTGGTAAGATATTAGTTAGTGCAGGGCACTTAGTGAGTTTAAAAATGAGTTTGTGGGCTGTAGTGATTTGGAGGTAGTCCAGGTAGTTGTGAAGTTCTAGCCATTGCAGTAGGTGGAGAGGTATGCAGTGGTGGGTAGAGTACTTGGACTTCGTGGCCAACTTTGAGATTTTGTTGTAACAGGATTCTAGTTTAGAGGAGATAGAGGAAGATAGGTTGATTAGCAGAGGGGCACCATACATAAGAGATGGTAGTAAGTAGGTAGTGGTGAGGGTCTGTCTTGTGGAAGGGGATAGAAAATGGAAGTTCCTGTACAGCATGCCAAGTGTTTTCTTACTGTTTAGCTGAATATGGGGGTCAAATTTGAGATGTTCTTCAATAGTGACCCCAAGAAGTTTAGCAAAAGGAACAACTTCAGTAGTGGAGTTGGCATGGCTGATAATGTTGAAGGAGATTTTGTCAAGAGGGTGAGATTTAGAGGGAGAGAATAGTAGAATTTTAGATTTGTTGGCATTTAGAGATAGGTGATTTTGAAGCATCCAGTTCTCAGTGGTGGAAAAAGCAGTTTGGGTTTTTGTTTGGAGTACTTGGAGGTTAGAAGCAGAGCAGACTAGAGTTGAGTCGTCTGCATATTGGACTATCATGGTGTTAGGAATAGCTGTGTGGAAGTCATTAATAAAGATATTAAATAGCATTGGGCCAAGTAAAGATCCTTGGGGGACACCGGTTGGGGTTAGGAGGAAGGTTGAGGTGCCAGTTTTCCATTTTACGGCCTGAGATCGGTCAGAGAGGTAGCTGTTAAACCAGGCAAGGGTATTGTGTGAGAGATTGATTAGCAAGGTGGTTTAGGAGATGGGAATGGGAGACAGTATCAAAAGCCTTGGAGAGGTCAAGGAAGACTGTGGATACAAGTTCTTCAAAGTCCCGGGTGTGGTTTACTATGTCTAGGAAAGAGAGGGGAGCAGTTATTGTGCTATGGCCTGGACAAAATCCGTGTTGAGTTGGGGTGAGGAGTTGGTTATTTGTAAGGAATGGCATGAGTTGGAGGTGGATGCTTTTCTCAAGTATTTTTGAAATAGGTGAGAGAATGGCTATGGGCCGGAAGTTGGAGATACTATTATTTTTGCCTCCTTTGTGGAGAGGTAGGGTGAAGGCTTTTAACCACAGTTTAGGAACATAAGATTCCTGTATGGATCTGTCAAAGAGAATGTTAATGGGGGTGGCAATGCCGTCTGCTGCGAGTTTTAGAAAGAGTGAGGGGATGTTGTCAGGGGCATTGGAGCCTGGCTTAAGCTTAGAGAGGAGTTTAGTTATATATGAGGTGGAAATGGGTTTGAGGTGAAAGATGTGAAATGAGAAAGGAATTGATGGTGGAGGAGAGGGTTTGAGGAGGGGGAAGTTGTTGTTGTTTGGGAAGGTCTTGGTGAGTTCTGCTATGGAGTTAATAAAGGAGGAGTTGAATAGCGTGGCTATATCTGGGTCAGACTTGCTAGTGTCAGGGCAAGGATTGCTTTTGGTACCAAGGTTGAGAAGAGAGTTGATTGACTCCCAGAATTGTTTGGGATTTTTGGAATGATTAGATTGAAGTTTGGTATAGTATGTTTTTTTATCCTGTATAATATGTTTTTTGGCTAGGTTACGGAGTTGTTTATATTTAAGAAGGGCATCTGGGTTCTTATTGGGATGGTAAAGTTTCCAGGTTTTGTCCCTTTGTTTCATAAGTATTTTGGTGTCTTTAGTAAGCCAAGGGGCTGAGTTGTTTTTATAGGTTTTGTTCTAGGGGGGGGCATGAGAGTTAAGGGTAGCTAAGAAGGTAGAGTTAAAATGTTCAACGGCCTGGTCTAGAGGAAGAGTTTTTAGATTGTCCCAGTTTATTAGTTTGAGAGAATTGATGAAAGTTATGGGGTTAACCTTATACTCTTTCTTTTGCATCTTTTCAGTTTATGCATACACTAGTGAGTGTTTAGGTATGTTAGTATTACATTTAAATTTTACCTTATATGGATTGGGAGTAGGTTTAAGAATTTTATATCTGAAAACGAAATGGGGAGGGGGGTAAGCCAAGTAAGCTGAAATGGCAAAGAAGTACGGAAGTGGAGAAAAAAACTATCTGTAAACTTACAGGTGAGCAAGTTAAGAAGTCTTATCTGGTAGAAAGAGTAAAAATGTGATGTCACTAGAAAAGTTGTTAGGAGAAAGAGCAAGGTAACAAATGATAGCAGAAGGTGCAGTGTTACAGAGCCGTAGTAACTGTATGGGGGATAGCAGAAAGAGTTTCAAAGCAGGGGGTTAACCAGGTGCAGGTGTAGTTAGTAGAAAAGCCTGGCTAAAGAGATAACTAAATACTGCAGTTTATTTAGCTAGTCTAATAACCCACAAGGGTGCCAGTCTACTGACAGCTTCTGACAGTCCAAACAAAAATTTTGAAGTTTTACATTCTAAGCTATGTTTATAAAGAGCATTATTTAAATTATTCTTTGAGATGGTGTAAACATGTTCGTAAATTTTGTTTCTAAAGTCTCTTTCCATCTTCCCTACATAGAATTTAGAGCATTCCTTACAGATTGCTGTATGCACACACACCGCTCCCAAGGTACCACAATTAAAAGATGTTAAAAAAAAATTGTGTGTAGAAAAATGTCAAAAATAATAACTTGTTCCAAATGTACAGACATTGATTACATTCCCCATATCTTTGAGTACCACTAATGGTATTAGTTTTTGCACAAATAGGGTGCTCAAGGAGGCATTCACAGTTCTTAGATATTTTATATACAAAATTAAGTTTCCCACTCAGTGTTTTAAAAATCTTGTTGTTCACCTTCAATATATTCCAATTGCTGGGCATCATGTTCTTGACTTTCAACACTTGTTCTAATAAAATTAACCCAGGGAAATTGGCAAACTTATTTCTACCCTGATTATTTTGTGTCACCATAACACTGAATGGTTGTTCAGCCCATAGAAGGGGTTTACATCTAGTACCCCAACCATTAACTACAAACATTTTAATGTTGTTTAGCAGTAAAGGGAGATAATTTCTGTCCAAGAACATATCAAATAATGTGTCATAATTTATAATTAATAATAATTTTTGTCTTCAGACAAAAAAAATATTAAATTCAGAGCACATCCATCCTGCCATTCCTAGTTGTCCCTCAAAGATATTCTTCTTATAAAAATGTGGATGGCAGCTTTGAAAATCCAAATAACAATTAGAAAAAGATGGTTTTCTATAGATTCTGGAGCCAAAGCACCCTTTATCATGGTTCTTAAAAATGGTCACATCTAAAAAGTCGACTCTATCACTTGATTATGTATGGGCAAACTTAAGAAAGGACTTAGTATTGTTAATATGTGTAACAAATTCTTCTGAAATTCGATTGGTACCCTTCCATAAAATAAATATATAATTCAAATAATGGCAGTATGTATGTCAATCTGATTCCGAAAGAAAATGTTTCTCCCAGCTATATATATCCAGGATCTCGTACATGGGAACACAGTTGGCCCCCACAACTATGCCTTTCCCTTGGCCGTCACAGCTATGCCTTTAATCTGGCGAAAAAACTCACCTTCAAACAAAGTAAAGTTGTTGGACAAAATAAAGTCCATAACTTCTACTAAAAAATTAATTAAACTATCATTGAGGTATGTGTTATATTAATCTCATTAACACAAACACTTGTGTATTTATCAGTGTTGTAAAGCATATTAGAAATATGATTTATATAATCAATCCTATCCACTGTAACAATACTCCCACCCTTGGCTGGCATCAGAATCAGGACTGTCCCTACGTTCACCTTTAGTTAAATTCTAACATATAAAATTCTGCATCTCCTTTAATTCATAGAATTCCCTTTCATAAGCTTTTTCAAAAATAGCGAAAGTGGGATCAAGTGGGAGGTTGTAAGTATGCTTTCTTTTAAAGCTGGATGTTCTGTAGTCCTATCTCACCTTCATTCTTACATGGATCGGCTCCGACTCGGCCTATTTACAAGCTGGAAGTCTTCTAGTTGGTTCATGGCTAGGTAGATATCCCATGGTGCACTAGTACAATTCCCAGATCTCGTTTGCCACGTCAACGAGTTCAGTTGTGCTTCTCTTTGGCTCTGGCTAAGTTTTTTGAATTTATTCAAAAATTTCTGTATTTCTAGTCTAACCTATTATATTATAGTCATTTAGCATAGTTAGCATAGTTTAGAATAGTTACCTTTACATTTGTGTTTTGTGTGCACTCTTTTTCTAAATTGGCCTCTTGGCCTGATCGGATTGGTATCCTGTGTGCTATTAGTGTTATTCATAGTTTGGTATTTGTAGGCTCCTTTTGTGCTTAGTTTGGTGTGTTTATTATAGCAATAACCCATGCCTGGGTGTGGGTAATGCTAAATTTACCCACGGTTGGTGTGGTTTGGTCCCGAGGGCGAAGCCCGAGGGACCAAACAAAGCCAACTGTGGGTAAATTTAGCATTACCCACACTCAGAAGTGGGTTATTGCTATTATACCATGACATTATTTAAGAAAAGAAACTATTACTTTTCTTAAATAATGGCATAGTATAATGCCTGTTTACTGCCCTTCCGCAGATGTCTGGCATCCGCGGCAGTTCTGATGTACTGCGCCTGCGCAGTACATCAGAGTTGAGCAAAAGCACGGAGAAAGCAAGATCTCCGTTGCTTTTTAATGTTCGCTATGTTAAATGAGTTTAACATGGCGAGACAGTTAAAATAAGCAGCGGACATCTCCGTTGCTTATTTTAAAACTGTCTCACTATGTTAAACTCATTTAACATAGCGAAACACTAAAAGCAACGGAGATCTTGCTCTCCGTTTTTAAACACTGTCTCGCTATGTTAAATGGGTTTAACATGGCGAGACAGCTTTAAAATAAGCAACGGAGATCTCCGTTGCTTATTTTAAAGCTGTCTCGCTATGTTAAACCCATTTAACATAGCGACAGTGTTTAAAATCGAGTTATACTAATGGAAAAAGTCCGGCGACGGACCTTTTTCCATTAGTATAACTCGATTTACAACGGGCACGCTGGCCAATCAGCGTGCACGTTTTGGGGGGATCATGGTATAATAGGAATTGGTCTACATTTTTGGCGGATTCCCACTCGCAAATTGTTGGCGTAGTTAACAGAATGAGGTTCTGTTCTAATTTGTTGCTTTAGTTATAAGCGTATTAGTGGTTGTCAGGACACGGTTCTGCCTTAGTTAATTTTTTAAAGTTTCACTGTATTCTGGTTTGAGTGTGTGACTTACCCACCTTTGTCTCTTAACTAGGTCTGTTTTAATTAGAAGACCTAGTTGTTTTCCGCTCCCTTCCTTGCCTGGGCTACGCCCATTTAAGTTAGAGGACCTAGTCCTCGTGGTGCCTTTCTCTTTCTGCAGGGCTAGGCCCGTTTAAATTAGAGGACCTAGTCCTCTCCTCCTTTTCTTCTTTCTGTGTGTGTGTTTTTTGTGAGAATGTCCAAAGATAGTAAGGACCATAAGCCATCTGACTTCAAGAAATGTACTAAATGCGCACAGAAAATGTCCATCACGGATGGCCACAGTAACTGCATTTACTATCTAGGGGGCATCCATTTACAGGAAACCTGCTTATTTTGCCATTTGTTTAGTCCTAGGGTGCTGCAAGAATGTAAGAATAAGCTCATCCTAGAAAAGGTCTTCTTAAACCTTCCTTTGAGGAAGATGTGGCTAGCTCTTCCTCTTCTTCTAGATTTCATGGATCTAAAAAGGAAAAGTCCTCTAAGAGGCCCTCCCCGGCACTGGCTGGTGTCTTGGAGCCACCTCTTAATATCACGAAAACAGATATGTCTTCTGCCTCTTCGGCTCCACAGATCTCGGTGCCGATTGAGAGCACTACTGTGACTACAGGGTCGATTCAAAGTATTTCAGAGCCGACCACTGAGACCATTTCACGGTGCCAGTCTACGGATCCTCTACCAGCCTCCGCTATATTGAAATCTCCGATACCTCAGAGATCCCGCTCTCCTACTCTGTCCTCCAAGTCTTCCAGGAGTTTATCGGAAGAAGATGTGGAGAAGGTAGTGCTGAGACTGTTGAAGTCATCTGCTTTGCCTAAATTGCTGTTGGCTTCGACCCAGTCGGTTCCGGAGCCACTTGGGTCCGTTCAGCCCTCAGTGATCATTCCTCCTCCGAGCCATGCTGGTCTTTCGGACCTGGAGTGTTTGGTACCAGTGGTGGAACCTTTGGTTCCAGCTCCCCCTGTGGCTATTTCGGAGCCGAGTTCTGCTCTGACACTTTCGGCGCTGTTCATAGTGTCTAGGGGCTGAAGCTCCCCAGTTGGCCCTGACAGGGATGCTTGGAACTGATCTTCCTCGGTTCCGAGTCTTCCTCTTGGCGCGTCGGCTAGGGTGAGTTCGGACCCTGTGTCTATCTCGGAGCTGTGGGCTCTGGAGCCGATGGCATCTTCAGTCTCCTTGGAGCCGGGAAGGTCTTCGGAGCCAGAGAGGTTGGCATTCGAGATGATGAGTGTGCTGTCCCTATCGTCAGCTCCTACCAGAGGTACTGACACTCTTCCCCCTAAAGCAACTACTTCTGTCTCAGCTCCTATTCCCTCCGTGGATAGCAGAGACCCTCAGCCTCAGGAGCCACCAGCTGGTGGCCCCCACTCTTCCGAGACCTCCACAGAATTTCCTTTTGAGGAGCCCCAGTGGAAGAGAACATGTAAGAGGAAGCATGTAGACTCCCAGGATGAGCCTCTGACACTGACCTTGAGGAGTCAGAAGGGTCCCCCAAGTCGTTCTCTGATGATGTCTCCTTCGTAGACATCCTAGAAATCCTTAAGCAGAGGTGCGGCTGGCCCACCTGTCACCCCTTCTGATGAAGAGTCGTTGTACCTGAAGGTTTTCGGGTCTCAACCTTCAGCCTCTTGGGTGTCTACACCTTTCAATGAACTGATGGAGCTAGTTAGTCGAAAGGTGTGCGATATTCCTGATGCCATGGAGCCAGTCCCCAGGAGACCAAATAAGTTTCTTTCTGCCCCTCTTGAGAACGATTTTTTTGTTTAAAGGTGTTCACGTAGATGCCATGGTGGTGGCGGTGGCCACTAAGAAGGAGCTAGCTGAGACTTCTTCTTCTGTTCATCCACCGAATAAGGAGTCTCAAACAATGGACAGATACGGGAAGCTTATCTTTAGTTCAGCGGCATTTACCCTTAGATCACTGAACTACCTTACTCACTTCACAAGACTTCAGAGAGATCTCCTTAAAGAGTTGGGAAATTCTCTACAAGGTACATGTACTGAAGGAGTCCTGACAAGGTTTCTGCCCAGTTGTTCACCTTGAACTCTGTCATCAACTCTTCCTTGCGGCTTACATTGTATGCAGCCTATGGAGGGAGTAGAGCAGCAGGTTCAGGAATTTCCATGAGGCGTCATTCCTGGATGCATTTGTGTAACTTTGCAGAACCGTTCAAGTCTACCGTTACCAACGCCCCCTTCGGTTACTCCTTGTTTGGATCCAAGGTAAAGGACACTCACCCGGTGTGAGCAAGAAGGAAAAACAGACTCTACCATGGGAGTATGTTTTACTGTTCCCTCTAAACCATACCCTAAGGGTCAGAGGGGTGGTAAAATGTGGTTCAAGAAGCCCCAGAGGTTTTTCCAGGATGCACAGGGTGACTCCTCCTTCAGTGGCAGAGGAGGAGGAGGAAATGGTAGACATCACCCAAGCGGCAGAGGCGGTCTGCAAAACCAGGGAGGTCATGATTCCTTTCGGGGCTGACCTCACCAGCGCTCCTGATGTGGGGCTCGACTGTGCTTCTCTGGGGCCAGTTAGGGGTCGCATTTCTTTGTGTCCAGAAGCCTGGCTGGTTATCACTCAAGACAAGTGGGTACAAAGAATTATTACCAGAGGTTCTCTTCCACCTGTTGTTCCCAAGATCATCCCGTATGTTCCCCCCCAGTCACAGGGATCAGGCAACAGTGGAGGTCAACAAGTTGCTGTCAAAAAGAATCATCCAAACTGTCCCAGCAGACCAAATAGGATCCGGAACTTACTCCAGATTCTTTTTAGTGCCAAAACGTACAGGGGACTGGAGGCCTATTCTTGACCTCAGCAGATTGAACGAATCAGTAAAGAAGGACAAGTTCCGGATGGTGACACTACAGTCTGTATTCCCGTTATTAGGGAAAGACAATTGGATGTGCTGAGTAGATCTGCAAGATGCCTACTACCACATAAAAATGGACAGGGCGTCGAGGAGTCATCTATGCTTCCGGCTGGGAGCCAGTCATTACCAGTTTTGTGCTCTACCCTTTGGTCTCACCACAGCCCCCAGGGTGTTCAACAAATATATGGCAGTAGTGACAGCTCACCCGAGACATCGAGGATTCCAGGTGTTTTTGTATCTGGACGACTGGCTCTTGACCATCACCACCAGGCATCTACTTCAGACCAGGGACGCTACTGTTCAGCTTTGTTCCCAGCTGGGAATTTCTATAAATTGGGAAAAATATGCCTTATTGCCCTTTCAATCTGTGATTTTTATAGGCACAGAGATAGACACAGTAGACATGTTGGCTCATCTTCCTGCTGAAAGGGCACAGAATCTGGTTCTTCAAATTTGGCGTCTTCTTCCTTTATGAAAGGTCAAAGCCAAGACTATTCTGCAACTTCTAGGGACCATGACTTCCCCCATATTACTAGTGCCACTAGCCAGGCTACATATGAGAATTCTTCAGTGGCTCCTGTCGTCCCAATGGTCTTTTCAGCACCTCCCATTATCTCATCACATTCTGCTGACAGAATCTTGCAAGAAGGGCCTCCTTTGGTGGACACTACCCAATCAGTTAACCACGAGCACCTCATTTGTTCCTCACCAACCCATTGCTACTGTGACCCTGGATGCCTCGCAGATAGGGTGGGGGGGCATTATCTTGGCAGGACTGTCCAAGGCACATGGCAAGATCACAAGGCTCACCTACATATCAACATTCTAGAGATGAGGGGGGGTGCTGCTGGCGTTGCAAGCACTCCACGACCTTCTGCCTCTGAAGACTATTGCAATACAATCAGACAACATGTCGGTAGTATGGTATATCAACAAACAGGGCGGAACCAGATCTTACCCACTCTGTCATGAGGCCATGCAAGTTTGGAAATGGGCGATAGCTTCCCAGCGTTTTCTAGTGGCAACACACATTCCAGGGACAACCAACGTGATAGCCGACAAGCTCAGCAGGGCAATCCCTATGCCTCATGAGTGGTCTGTGAAACAGGAAACAGCATAACAGATTTTCCGCAGATGGGGACAGCCTTGCTGCAACCTCTTTGCCAGTCCAATCAATGCCAAATGCAGCAGCTACTTCTCCCTCATCCCCCCTCCAGGGGAGTCACCAAGAGACGCACTTATTCACGATTGGCCCCTGGGTCCTCCTGTATGCTTTTCCTCCCTTTCCTCTCATTCCCAAGGTTATTCAGAAAGCAAAATGGCTGGGAAGCGAACTTATCCTCATTGCTCATTACTGGCCTCGTCAGATTTGGTTCCCCTTCCTCAGACCTCTTCTCCAGGACAATCCGTGGATCCTGGACCCAGATCCAGACCTGTTGACTCGCATGTCGGGTTCACTTCATCCCTCCTTACACGCCCTCAATTTGACAGCATGGCTGCTTCAGTTCCATCCCTAGTCAGGCTTCACGACTTCTCACCCTCCGTGACTCATATCCTTGCGTCTTCTCATAAACCTTCCACTAGGAGACTATATTCCAGTAAATGGAGAAGATTCACTATCTGGGCAGAGAAACTGAATGTTGACCCTAACACTGCCTCCATTCCAGTGGTTTTGGAATGCCTGTCTGAGTTTTTTCACCAGGGATCTGCGGCTGCCACTGTCAGAGTTCAATTGGCAGCGATTTCAAACTTTCATCTAGGTTTTCAAGATTCAAATCTGATGTCACATAAGCTGTGCAAAACTTTCCTTAAAGGTGCCACTTTAAGTCCCCCCTTTCAAGAAACTGTTGCCTCATCGGATTTAAATTCTGTGTTATCCAAATTAACTTCTCCGCCCTTTGAGCCTTCTCATTCATCATCTTTGAAATTCCTGTCTTGGAAGACTTTGTTTCTGGTGGCTATTATGTCGGCCAAATGGGTGTCAGAGTTGCAAGCATTGTTTGTTAAATCCCCTCATCTGATTTTTCACAAAGACAGGGTGTCCCTTCATACTAATCCCTTCTTTGTCCCCAAGGTCTCTTCCCATGCCACTTTGAATCAATCCATAGAGCTTCTGGTGTTCTTTCCAAATCAATCCAACGCAGCTGAATACAGGTTTCATCAGCTGGATGTCCATAGACAATTACGTTTTTATTTGCACCGGACTAAGGAAATCAGGAAATCAGATCAATTATTCATTTCCTTCTCTGAATCTAGGTCAGGTTTACCAGTTTCCAAAGTGACACTCTCTAATTGGATTTCTAGCTGTATAGCTTTTGTTTACAATTTTGTGGGTAGACCTTTACCATTTAAAATCAAGGCTCATTCTACCAGATGTCAGTTTACCTCTGCAGCCTTTCAAGCCAGGGTCCAACTTGATAATATTTGTGCAGCAGTTACGTGGGCTACCACACTTTTATTACTCATTACACATTGGATTTAACCTCCAGGGGTAGAGCTTCATTTGGTTCCACAGTACGCAGGAGTATTTTTCCTTGAGCCACCCAAGAATAAGGTGCTAGGGACGCTGTCCCATATGTAAGAATGAAGGTGAGATAGGACTACAGAACATAAAGAAAGTTATGTACTTACCATAACGTTTCATGTTTGTAGTCCATCTCACCCTTCATTGTTACGAACCCACCCGCCTACCCCCAGCCTGGAAGTACCTGGAGACAGAAAAACATTATTATCCTTTTTTTATGGAGACCTTTTAGTATTGGCTTCTTTGGTATATTTGTTATTATCTCTCCTAGTTAGCAGCAAACAAGATCTGGGGATTGTACTGGTACACCATGGGATAACTACCTAGCCACAAGCCAACTAGAAGACTTCTAGAAGACTTCCAGCTTGTAAATAGGCCAAGTTGGAGCCAAGGATCGGCTCCGATCCCATATGTAAGAATGAAGGGTGAGATGGACTACAAACATGGAATGTTATAGTGAGTACATAACTTCTTTTTTGGTAACGTGAAGGCATATTCAACCGTGTCAGACGTATTGTGAATCAATTTTAAATTTAATTTCCTTGTAAATAATTTTAATTCTCTCAAAAATATGTTGAAAGGTACAACAATAGCAATTTATATAATAACATTCAGGTTGGAACTTATAAATGTGGACATTGTAAATACTGTTACTTCATCAATAATAGCTCCAGCATTTTCCTAGAAGCAGCCAACAAAACCATTACCACAAAACAAAGATATAATTGTAATTTTTATGGGGTGGTTTATCTAGCATGCTGTGCCACATGTTCCACTTTTTACATAGGAAAAACTGTTAGAAAGTTAGAGAAGAGGATTTATGAACAAATATTGGCTGTTAGAAAGCAGAATGAAAGTAATGCCTTAGCCAAGCATTCCATAGTATGCCAAGATTTTAGAAAGTTTGAATTCTTTGTTTTAGACAGTGTAAACATGAACAGTTTAGGTGAAAATTTTAACAAGCTTTTAGAATGCCGAGAAGCCAATTGGCAAATTCAGATGTCTGCAGATAAAAAGCCTGGGCTCAATGAATTTATAAATTTAAAATGCTTTCTGCTGGCACAGAGACTATAGAATTTTATGACAAATGTCAGATATTTTGTTTTACTTAAATTCTTTTTGTACATCTGTCAATTATTTTTAAGTGCGTATGGTTTTAAATGAATGCTATGAGATTTTTCCATGGAGATGAACAAACTGCATTTAATTGGATTATGTGAACATGTGGCCACTATTGACTTTATTCACAATTTAATGCCTGTTTCTGGTTTGGTGACAAAGTCACATGATTTTAGATGCACACATTTTTAAACTCGCTGAAATTGTTTTCTTATTATTATAGTATTTGTTTTTGAGGAAGATCCATTAAATAAAAGTATGAAAGTGCTAAAATTAATTCAGCCTTGGACTGTCATTCCTGTATTTCAGTGTTTGTTTTGAATGCCAAAAATGCATAATTATCTTTTGTAATATTGTCCCGTAGGAATTACCACATAATCAGTACACCCCTAATAGCAAGACCCTGTGTTTAAGGAACATCTGTAGACAGTGACCCGGTCTTCAATCACTATTTGTCTACTGTTGTAAGGAAGTAATTCTGTATTGCACAACTCATTAGCAAGGGTATGGCATCCAGGTCAAAAGATGTCATTATCCTGCTGTACTCTGCCGTCATTAGACTAGTCATAGAATATAATGCTCCCTTTGCTATGTGCTTACCAAGCATATGCAACAACTGGAATGCCCATAAAGGTTCCTTACAAATAGTACTGTGGCAGCAGGTGTAAGTGTAGGGGTGGCGTACTGATGGTCCTGGGTTCTAGTACATGGTGTGCAACCTTTTTACCTATGAACCTATATCAAACAAAGCTCCTCATTAGTACTCTTCAACAAAAATCTTGATGAGTGGATGGGAAATAGGAAATTCACCCCAGGGATCCCCTCTGTGGCTCTGTTTGACAGGAGTGCAGGAAAATAATTTTCTTGGGTGGCGAAAGCCAGGGTAACTTTTTGGCTAGGCTTGTACAGGCCCTAGGGCTGATAGCCTAGTACCTACCTATGAACCTATTTCAAACAAAATACATGGCGTAAACCACATGGAATATACAGACTGCCTCAAAGTCTTATCTTTATAATGGCGTAAACCACATGGAATATGCAAATGGCCTCAAAGTCTTATCTTTATAATGGCGTAGACCACATGGAATACGCAGACCATCTCAAAGTCTTATCTTTATACTGAGGGACTTGCTGCACATCACAAAGTCTAACAGCAATGGAAGTACCCAATCCAAGGACCTAAACCTCATTTGCAACATAAGTGGAACATTTTGGAGGAAGAGGTATGTGTTTAAGAGTTTGCCCCTGCTTTGGAACTGCCTTCCCATCCAATGAAACAGAGTTCGTTTTTCACTCTACTGAAACATAACCTGGATCGATGAATGGAAAATCAGAATTTGCCCCCTAAATTCACACCTATTCTCCCACTGGATAGAGGCTACTTATAAATTCACTGCCACCTAAACACAACTGTATGCCCTTGGTAATTTATCCTGTCATTTATATATGGGAATACATGGTTAGTTTTAAAATGGTCTCTTGAGGCCATTTGCCTAGTAATTACCAGTGATACTATGAACGTAAGAAACTTGCGCTGACTATTTGGCAAGGAAAAGTTGAAAGGTGAGTGCAAACTGTTCACAGTATTGATGGAGAAGAGGGTTACTGGAGTATCCTATCACATTTTAGAAGAGTTTGTGAAGTATTATCAAGGAATTATCTGTATTTTGAGAACCCAGAAAGTTTAGAAATAGACAGTCAGAGGAGAGCCTTTTTGGACAGTCTTAGGCTTACTTCACTTACTTAGGGCCAATAAAGAAAGGATGGTGATAGCACTGGCTGCTGATGGAAAAGTACAAATAGTCACAAAGAAGATAGATAAATAAAATCGGTTGGCCTTGATAGGCTGCCACTTGAGCTGTATAGGCTAACTACAGTAATTTCCTCCGATATCTAGTAGCTGTTATGGAAACAATGTAGATGGGGTTGTGACTGTAGCCATCCAAGGCTGAGGCATTAGTAACAGTATAACTATCCAAAGTTGGGTACATTTTATCATGTAATGTGAGGTCTTAGTCATGATCACAAACACTTTTCGTCTGTACTGTCCTTTAAAATGCAGGTTGTTCTGCCAGTGTTTTAACATATTTATTGAATTTTCACTTATGACATAGGCAATCATACATTTATATAAATGAAAACAAACCATATTGACATGATCTAAGTTACAGACATTATAAGTCACTTATAATCTTCTGTACAGTCATTATCAATCCAGCGTTACATAGCTCACTCAATTCCTGCCTTTGCTTAAATTTCATTCCTCCTCAAAAATATTATTATACATATATTGTTACCATAATTCCCATTTTTTTCTATGAAATCTGCTGCTACCCTTTTCTAAAGATCCCACTCCCAGTTCTTTTATCTTTTACTGTATTCATTACTTCAGATATGGTTGGTTTACACTTTGATTTCCATTTTCTAGTAATTGCTTTTTTGACAGACACTAGAATTAAACTTAGCAAGGCACTTACTATGTCTAGGCAATTCAGATCCTGTATTCCATCTCAAAAAAATAATTTCCTAGGTTACATCAAAGTTACACCAATTTGCTCACCCAGTATTTCTGACAATAATCTGTAGGGAATTTTTAAAGCCTGCCCAACTCATTACGCTACCAAAAAATGTGTTTCCAATTACCTCTTTCTTACCCATCAAACCTCCGTCATTTGCAGTCTGCTTGAGGAAAAATTCTTTGGCATTTGCTTGGGGTATAAAAATACCTATGCAGACTCTTACAAGCAAAAATCCTAAATCTTCTAGACTTTGTTGCATATTTGAAAGCCATACACATATCATTCCATTGTTTCTTGTGAATTGCTTATCCACTCTCTCTCTTCCCAATTTTTTCCAATCTCCTCTGATTGATTGCTATAGTTATCATGCAGTATTTTATATGTCCTACTATCTGTTTTTAACAGCAGCTTCTGTTCTAGATTCAACCAGAAATTCTACCAGTGCAGGTCTTTCACTTACTATTCTCTTGTCCCTTTCTCTTTGCCTTAGTCTAATATCAGTCTTTGATAGGGAAGGACATTTATCCGCCAGTGTTGATACTTGGAGATCACCATGGCTTTGAGACAGGGTGTAAAACAGCAGGCCTCACAGGAAGATTCCTTTACTACTGCTTGACCTTGATATTGAAAAGGACAAATATAGTTAGCTGGCATTTTCTTCAGTGTCATCCGTGGGTTCTATTATTTAAGTCTGCATGAATTTACTTGAGGTACTGTGCAAAGGAGCTTTTGTCCATATTAAGATGTTTGGGGAAATATCACCTCTGTTGAGTGGACTAAGACAAAGGGTATTGTTCCCTTTTCTTGATTCTTTATGCAATCTCCTAGACCCTTTGACTTAAGACACTTCGACATTGGAAGATGTTGAATTACAGGGCTAGAGAGAGGGGCAACAAATATTTTCCTGTTTGCAGATAATCTTTTGGTCTACCTTCAGGACACTGAGATGGGTTTCATTGTGTTTCTAAGTATAGTTGAAGTAGTTTTGTAGACTTTCCAGTTAGTAAATAAGCACATATAAAACAGATTCTTTGATTAAACTATATCTCTACAGGGAAGATTAAACATCTCATGACAGTGAAATGGGACAGTTTGAAGACCAAGTATCTGGAAGTTCATTTGTGTGCCAATCTGTATCTGACTTGATGATGTTCATTTAGGAAGTTAAGGTTAATCAGATATATTGATGTAGAGTAATGATGCCTTATTATAATCAAGGCAACTAGAGCTCAGTTAGTGAATCAGGCACCTGTTGGAGCTGGCAGGGGGAAGAAGGAATAAGGCTCTCACCGGAATTAGGACTGGGAGCATATGTCTGGACACACTCCATGGTACAATTCCTTGTGTAGAAAAGGGATCATATGGAGGTGCTATCTGTATGGGGGGGGGGGCTATGAATAATGTAACCCAGGAAGGAGTGAATATTGGTCAGAAAGACTACTGCATGCATCCCCAAGGACACTACAAGCAATACAGAAAGGAACATAAGAACATTACTTGTCAAAGTTAGCTTGTGTGAGCAACAGTAGCAGGGCCCAAGCTCACTCTCCTTACTCCGCAACAATTTGCTTCAAGAGCTTGGCTGGTGAACCCAGTTTGACGGGGTTAAACTCTGTGGTAGCTCTGGTTTGCTAAAAATTAATCTATGGTATAAGAGAGAGGAAGGGCATAGGGGGTCCATGCTTTTGCAGAAGGCAGTCCACCCTAACCCAAGCAACATATGGCAGAAAAGTTGATTAAAAAAGAGGGGGGGGGGGGTAGAGTCATGGTGCAAAAACGTTTTCTCTTCTTCCCATTTTTCTTTATTTGGCCCATATGGTTCCTTAATGAGTCTGTTAAGTTAAGAATTTGCACTCTAGAGAAATGAAGTTTATTTGGACAAGAAAATAGCCAAAAGTTTCTACACAGAGGTTTGGCAGAGCAGGAGTTGTGAGTTTTCGACCACGTTGTATAGAGAGGTATTGAATTAGGAGAATTCAGGTTATGATGCAATTTATAATTGAATGAAGGTGGAGATAGACCATCTTGTGAGTAACCCCCCTTTTTGGACATGTTGAGAACTGGCCAGAGGAACATGATTGTCACCCTTATTCCTTCCATCAGAGCAGTTTTGGCAAGTCGTGAGATATTCTTTAGGTTGGGTAGATGTACTGCTTGAGTATCATATATGGGATCAGTTAAAAGACTAGAATGCTTCCTGTAGGTAATAGAGAATGGGCAGGAAAGGGTCCATAGTTTTCAGACTATTTGCTGGGTAAAGAGCCATTATTTTTGCTGTGTTGTCAGGGAGTTCAGTTTAATTGGTGGTTGCCACCAAGTAATAGTTTTGGTATTTTCAGGTCTATGGTTACTTATGCCTGATGTTGGAGGACTGAAGTAAGGGACAGTGGGCATGTTTATTAATTTCAGTATGCCTAACTTCTAGGCATGGTATTCAGTCTGACAGGAAGCTCATTTCAGTAGCTTAGAAGGTCATTCTGGTTTCTGTACTAGATATTTTATCAGTAGCTTGGCAAAAGCTGGGGAGAGATATTGAATGTTACTGTTCTTGGAGACTACAGATTAAGTGTTGGCCTTCCTGAATTGGACAACAAGATGCTGTTTTTATTTGCATTTTGCTTTTGCAATGCTTTCATTATTTGTATTTCTTATATTTCTTGGCTAAGATGCATTTGTTGGTGTGTGCTGATTTTTATAGCTGTCCCCAGGTGGAAGGGGCAGATTGGTGGCACTTTTTTAGGGATTATAGAGAACTGCAGAACTATCTTTCAAGGATCCATTGCTGCTCAAAAGGCTGTGGCTAGATGGGTAAATTAGGAATCAACCCTTTTTCTTTCAGGCCTTTGCATCATAAAGATTGAGAAACATTTTTAGAATGCTGTGTGTACTTTGTGGCAGCCAAGAAGGCCTTAACTGTGTAATCGCAAAATCAGGATCTACCTACAGTGGGAGAACTTCACCAGATTTTTAAGAGGTTTATGAAACAGAGACCTTTATGAATAGGATACATGTGAAAGATTGAGTCTCCAGAAGGTTGGGTTGATGTGTGGGGTTTACTATCAAAACAACGAAAATCACATCCGCGAACAGTGATTTCCGCGAGAAATAACCTCAACTCATACATATTAAGTAGGTTGTATAGTTGACGCAGCAAGATCAACTTTCTGTCGATCTTAATGTGTGCAACTCCCATTGACAACCATGCTTTGAGTCCCTGCCTTGTGTATGTTCTTCTAAATGGACGTACACATGAACGTCGACATTCCGACTTTCACTCCTACCATGTTCGAGGAGGAGGCTGTCGTGCAGACACGGAGAATGTCGACATTTTGACTGTAAACCTGATGTGTGGTATGAGATGACTGCTGGAATGCCAAATATCTCGACTAATAGTTGGAGGAACCTTCTTCAGATGGGATGGATACCATCTTACCTGCCCATATAGGAGCAGGTTTGTCCTGTGAGCTAGCTGCCAGGCCATCCTTTAGGATACCAGAATCTTTCCGAATTCTGTAAAGTGAAATGTAAAGATTTATCCTTTTTGTGCTTGTTCATACATGACAAAGGCTATCTGGACTCAGTCTGTACTATTGCTGTGGCAATTTCTGTAAGATGATGTGCATAGGTCTCTTCATTCTACCTCTGTAAATTCTGAGGATATGTATATTTGGGCCCAAAAGCTACTTATTTATTTGAATATATCAAAATAATGTATTAATTTTGGAGACAATGTGATAATAGAACTGGATAAAATGGAATCATATCTCATGACAAAAAGATAAATGCTACATTATTCCACAGTGGGAGCAAGTCATGCACAATTAACTGAAATCCAAACTCCCGATTGTTGACATTAAGATTTCACTGGGGGTAAATCTCAGTGCTTCCGCTAGAACTTTCAAACCCTGATCTGACTGCATTGCCTTGCTCACAGCGATGACAAACAACCATCAGCACTCACAGCAAATGTAAGGCAATTTGGCTTAACTTATACATTTTTATGTTGTTCACACCAGCAGTCATAAACCCACCATTTATTTTAGAGAAGTAGACATGTTCTGTAAATTCTGTTACACCACATTTAAATTAGTCATGCTTTCTTTTTTTAATAACGTTCTTCTCTTCTAAGATGCATTACCAGATTTGTGCAAGTATGTAACAGTAGTGTACAGAAGTTCCTGTTTATTTATCCATCCATCTATTTATATATGTATTTGTTTATTTAATTTGTGACTTCTTAAAGGCATTAAACAAAGCTTCATTTTTTTCAGCACAGACATTCAATTTCCTTTGGATTGATGTAACCACATTTTTTTTCATTTCTTTTTCAGTGAAATTTCAAATAATTATTAATTTTCCATATCACAGCTTGGGAGTACTGTCCTGGACTATTTCACTTTAAAACACAATATCTTAGACTGTGGTATGATTGCAGCAATGCATGTCAGGGTGTGGGTCACTGAGGTTTTCTTCCTTTTGCCCAGAGGATTTGGTCGCTTGGGCTCCACCGTTATGACCAGACCTTAACAATCACAAGTAAATCCACCATAACACATACCCACCACAAACACAAACACACACACACACACACACACACACACACACACACACACACACACACACACACACACACACACACACCATGAATTATTCATCAAGTATTGTTTTGTGTGGAAAGCACCGGAAGGAGAAGAAAATATATTTCACGAATAAGGAAACTATATCCCTGGGTTTTTTGTTTGTTTGTTTGTTTTTTTTTTTTAATTTAGAGTCTCTCTTTTGGACATTCCTGACTGCAGAAGAAAACTCAAGTCTTCACTAGCCTCTTACAAAACTGTATGTCCTAGTACTTATTTATTATAGTATTAATATTATTGGCCATTCTGGAACATGCGCTCAGAAGACAGAGCTAAGGTCACTATCAGCCTCTTTGTGGGAACAACAAATATTTAATTTCATTGTTTCTGACATCTGTATACACATCTAATTTACAATGGCTTGGATTCATAAACAACTGTTTGTATTTCTTTTCTGCACTTTGCACATTGTTGTTATAACAACTTTTCTGAATTCTTCACATCTGCCTAGAAAGAATGTTCTAAACAGTATGTAAAAGATTAATCTGATGTCCTTTTCATTCTTCCTCACCACTGGTTCACGGATCCGATCCTCTGATCCAACTTGGCCGCATTCTACTAGACGTCTAATCCAAGCCTCATCCTCCTCCCTTTACCCATAATCCCCTAGTGCATCCCCAAGTCCTCATGTCTTTTTTGCCGCCATCAAAGACAGATGAAAGATCCATCCTCTTGTGGTTATATAGCTTGATAGTACTTTTGCTTTCATCTTCTGTGATATTTTTCTGTATGCTAGATCTTGTAGAGTTAGTATATAGTGTAGCTCCTCCCTTTGGGACTAGTTTCTAATGTTAGTGTTTGTTCTTTATAGTCTATGTTTTAGGTTTAGAGTAGCTCTTAGATACAGTTTAAAGTTAAAGATTAAAGTTAAGGTTTAAAGTTTAAAGTTTTCAAGAGTTAATAGTTTTGATTTAAAAATGTAACTTTTCCATATTTAGCTAAAGTTTCTTGCTGGCGATAGGAACTACGTTGAAATTATGGTTCGGCTGTCTGCCTCAGAGTGTGAGGGTGTGTGTTTTTTAGTTGGAGCATATATTTGTCTGTGTGGCTCTGCAGTTACTTGCTATGTCCGACAAACCTATCTGGTTTAAAAAGTGCACATCTTTTGGGCATACAATTCCCAATTCCGATGCCCACAAGAAGTGAATGCACTGTTCGGTTGCTGGCTATTTGGACATGTCTTGTGTGATCTGCTCTGTCGGATCACTGGAATAAATTGACTTTAAGAGGTTTGTTACCTGCTGGGGCTCAAACCACCCTCTACTCCAGCTTCATAGCCTAAAAAGAGGCATCACAAATCTCCTTCTTCATGTTCAGAGCCATCGGTGAAATGAAGCAAAGGTTTGGATCCTACTCCCTTGGATGCAACACCTGCTTGGCCAGTCTCAGATCCTGCTCTAATCTCTGATTCGATGGCTTCAGCCCCATCTACCAGATGTTCATCATGTTTCACTGTTGCAGTCATCACTGTAGGGTTCTCCCCTGCCGGCAGGCAGTTCTCGGTCGGCCAGAATCCCAAAGTCTGGGTCCGGCATCGGCTGCTCAGCCATGCTGCCTGACGTCAGTGCGCCAGGAGTACAAAGCTGGCAGCCGACGCCATGTTCTCTAGTCTTTCTTGCCTTGCGGTGAAAGCAGTTCGCAAGTGCCGGTCGGCTGACTCCTGACAATTTTTCGTACTTCAGTCCGAAGACTTACCTCTTCTACTCAAAGCTAAGTACCCCGTTGGGGAAACTTTTTTCTTGCTCCAGTCCGATGTCAGAAAAAGTTAATAATTGCATTTCTTGTGGGAAGCAAATACCTCATAAGGATTTCCATTCTTACTGTATTCCTTGTTTAGGCCCTGACCACGACGTAGCTAGTTGTCGGTTTTGTGCTAGATTTAACCAACGTACGATTAAACGTAGGTACGATTTTGCATTTCATTATTTCGGTAGACGATTTAATTTCAGAATGTCGTCGGACATGCTTCCGACTACCGGAGTTCACAAACGACGCAAGGATAAAGACAGGCTTCCGAGGTCCAAATCAGACGACGTTTTACAAGCAGAGCCAGCTTCAGGTTCGGCCGTCGTTAGTGAGGGACTTTCGCAGCCCCTGTCGTCGGCCATTTCAGAACCGATTGCCGAAACGGACTCCCACGAGGAGCCAACTAGGCCTTTGAGTACTTCAGCTGCAGGACCTTCGGACAATGCTCCCTCGGATGGGTTTGGAGCCGCTGTGCAGGTACCGGCGTCCGAGGGGGGTTTTAAGCCTACACAGCTTCTGATAAAGTCAAAGCCAAAGACAAAAGCAAAGACTCCTTCCAAATCTAAGACTTCAGCCCAGGCCTCTTCTGATCCAGGACCCAAATCCCAAAAACAGTTACTTAAGATGGCGGAGGACCTACTTACCTTGATTAGGGGTTCACATCCCCCTCCAAATAAAAGGCCAAGGCAGGAATTGGATTATGATTCTTCTGATCAGGCATCTATTTCTTCAGTGTCTTCCTCTGACCAGGATTACTCTTTCCCTCCTTATGAGGATTCTGATGCTGAGGATTCCATTCCTTCAGCTTCTCCCCCTGAGGATTTTTCATTTGGTGAAACTTTACATGAAATGAGGGAACATTTTCACTGGGAAGGACAGGAGTACTCGGAATCTAATAGAAGACTTAGGGATTTTCTTCTTCTTCCCCAACATAGACCCCTGGCTATCCCTCCTATTTTGGATATTGTGGATGATGCCTTCTCTGAGGCTAACTTAACTCCTGCCTCTTTTCCTCCAGCTCCTGCTAAGCCAGACAGATATTAAAGGGTCCCTGATTCTCACCAGTTCCTGTTCAAGAATCCTACTGCTGATCCTGAAACCATTTCTCAGGGCCCTAAGGGGGGTTAAGGCCGCTTCTGCTAAAAACCCATTCCGACAGATAAGGATTCCAGAGCTTTAGAGAGATGGGGCAAAAAAGTGTACACTTCTGCAACTTTATCTATTAGGGCTTTAAACTGTCAATTTCATATGCTAAAATACCAGCAATGTCTACTGTCTGTTATGAAACAAAAGCTAGCTTCCATTTCCGCATGTGCAGATAATAAGGAATTACATGATTTGATGCATGCCACTGAACAAGTAGGGAAACATGGTTTACACTGTGGTTTTGATGCCTTGGGGGCTTCTTGTAGGGCTGCTGCCTCTGGCACAGTCATTAGAAGACATGCTTGGTTAAAGGAACAAAACTTGCCTGATCAAGTGAAAGCAAAGTTACTGGATGCACCTGTTCAGCATAATGTTTTGTTTGGATCTAAGGCTGAAGAGGTGATAAAGAAGATGGAGGATAAGGCTAAATCCATGCAAATGGTTTAGGATTTCTTACAAGTACAGCCCCCAGATTTAGTAGGAATTGGCCAACTAAAAATTGGTCCTTTCCCTATTCAGACAGGCCTCAGAGGGGTAGATATAGACGCTCCAGAGGAAGGCCCCAAACGCAGACCTACAGACCAAGACAGTGGACTGCTTCCACCTCTAGGGGTGGAGAGGACAGGCCTCAAACTCATAGAAAACAGGCTCAATTACTCCCCCTGCTGGGCTGCAAGAACCTCTTTCCTGAAAGCCCCTCTTGGAGGAAAACTCTCTCTTTTTCACCAAAATTGGACTTACATAACCCAAGACAAGTGGGTTCTGGATGTGGTTTCAAGAGGTTACAAATTCCATTTTCATACCCTACTAAGACCAAACGGATGGCCGGACCTACCAAAACATCAATGGTCAGAGGCCTTAAACCAGGTGGAAGCCCTCATGGCTATGAGGGCCATAGAACTGGTTCCACTTTCAGAAATGGGGCAAGGTTTTTACTCAAGGCTTTTTCTAGTCCCCAGAAAGCAAAATTCATGGATACCCATCCTGGATCTGTCAGTCTTGAACACTTTCCTGGAGATACTAAACTTCAAGATGCTTACTCTGCAGTAGCCTCTGCCAATGTTGAGCAAAAATGCATGGATGGTGACACTGGATTTAAAGGAGGCTTACTTACACATTCCTATCAGACAGGAGTGCAGAAAATACCTCAGGTTCAAGGCCGGCTCGAGGCATTACCAATTCTCTGCGCTGCCCTTTGGATTGTCTACTGCGCCCAGGGTCTTCACCAAATGCCTGGCACCAGTAGTAGCTTATTGCAGACTCAAGGGAATTGAAATTTACCCTTATCTGGACAACTGTCTTATTCAAGCAGACATCAAGGATGTCTTACTCCAGCATCTAGAAATTGTTCAGAACCTTCTCAAGTTCCTGGGATTTACTGTGAACATAAAAAAGTCAAATCTGACACCCTCACAACAGATAACCTTTCTGGGTGCTCTTCTAAACACAACAACCCAGATGGCATTTCTGACATCCGAAAAACAATTACAGCTGGCTTCAACTTTCAAAATCTTGGCGTCACTAACTCAGCTACCTGCAAGGAAATTCCTGCAGGCTCTGGGTTACATGGCCTCCTGCATCCTTCTCATACCTTATGCAAGACTACATATGAGGAAAATACAGTGGTACCTAAAAAGTGTATGGTCCCAGCATTGCCACAGTCTAGACACACAGATCACTGTCCTGCCTTGTCTATGAAAGGAATTCCTTTGGTGGACCAAGGCATGTATTCACAACAAAGGGAAAGCCTTCAGTCTGCCTCCAGCCAGCCAGATACTAACCACGGACGTCTCATTATACATGGGGAGCCCATTTGCAGGGAAAATGTCTGCAAAGCTTTTGGACAAAGGATCAGAAGCACCTGCATATCAACTTAAAGGAAATGTTAGCTGCTCAGAACGCTCTCTTGGCCTTCAGGGATCTTCTACAACCAGGACAACTACTGATACGGACAGACAACACCACAGTTATGTGGTACATAAACAAGCAAGGGGGTTCACATTACTACCCCCTTTGCAGACTAGACATGACTCTATGGAACACAGCTCAAGCATGCAAAGTGGACCTACAAGCTCAGTTCCTACCAGGGAAACAAAACATTCTGGCAGACAGTCTGAGCAGGAACCTGTCAGACCCACACGAATGGATGCTGGACACCGAAATATTCAAGATGGTTACAACAGTCTGGGGCTGCCCACACATAGATCCTTTTGCATCCCCCCTCAACCATCAACTACGGATTTTTTGCACAAGGACATTCCATGAGCTAGCATGGAAAGTGGATGCACTATCATTCAGTTGGAGAAACCTCTCGGGATATGCCTTCCCGCCTCTACCTCTTCTACCACGGGTGTTATTAAAGATCAAGCAGGACAAGCCCAAGATGATAATTTTACTGGCCCCAAATTGGCCTTGACAGTTTTGGTACCCAACACTGATGAATCTTTCACAGGAGGCCCCTTGGGTTTTACCTCAGACTCCCAATCTTTTGTCCCAACACCAGGGTCAGGTTCTGCACTCTCATCTCAAAACTCTCAGCCTGGCTAGTTCAGGGTCTATAATTAATCCTCTCCTACCCAAGCAGGTTATGGATGTCATTTTAGAAGCCAGACGCCCTAGCACTAGAAAATCTTATGCAGGAAAATGGAAAAGATTTTGCACCTGGATGCATGATCAGGATTCGGATCCTCTTACTCCTAATATTCCTCTGATTTTACTATATCTGACAGACCTATTACATAAGGGTCTCTCCTTCTCTTCCATAAAGATACATGCCTCTGCTATCTCTGCTCATTATAATACAGACCCTCCAATCTTTTCCCTCCAACTCATGAGACAGTTTCTCAGAGGAGCTAAAAATTTAAGGCCCCCTAGATCACCACCCATTCCTGCCTGGGATCTCAAGTACGTTTTGGAAGAACTCACTCTACCTCCTTTTGAGCCTGCTGCCACATTTGACATCAAGTTTCTATCATGGAAGACAGCCGTCCTGTTAGCTTTGACCTCAGCCAGGAGAGTTTCGGAGTTGCAAGCACTCATGGCTGTGGAACCTTATATTATTTTTCACCAAGACAGGGTGTCTTTAAGGACTTAACCCTACTTTCATGCCTAAGGTGGTTTCCAAAGTGGCTTTAAATCAAACTATTCACCTGCCAACCTTTTTCTCCAATCTTCAAAATAGGGGGGAAAGGATCTTGCATTCCTTGGATGTACACAGACAACTTTGTTTTTACCTGGATAGAACCAAGAACATCAGGAAAACGGAGCAATTGTTTGTTTCTTATGCTTCAAGTTCCCAAAGCAAAGCCATTTCAAAACAGACCATTTCTAAATGGATCGCACATGGAATCAGATTTTGTTACTCTCACCATGGAAAGCAAATCCCAGGAAGTATTAGGACGCACTCTACCAGGGCTGCTGCTACTTCAGCTGCCTTCCTCAGGGGAGTACCTACCAAAGACATTTTGGAAGCTGCAACTTGGAGTTCGGTGCATACTTTTTCTAAGCACTACAATCTACCTCTCTACTCTAAGTCTAGGGCAGGCTTTGCTTCTGCAGTCTTGCAGGGCCTTCTAGCCACCCCCTCTACTATGACCACCTCCCTTTTCTTCTGCTTTGGGATTCAACCCTACAGTGATGACTGCAACAGTGAAACACGATGAACATAGTACAGTTGTGTACACTTACCATAAATGTAGATGTTCGAGTGTCTTCACTGTTGCAGTCTGGGTTACCCTCCCTCCTGTCCCCTCTTGTTTTTTTCTTTTGTGTGGTTCCCTACTTCACCCTTCTTCTGAGGTGTATTTGCAAAGGGTATGGGGTTATACTCATTTTTGGACACCTGATATCTGGGGCAAGAAAAACTGGAGAACATGGCATCAGCTGCCAGCTTTGTACTCCTGGCGCACTGACGTCAGGGAGCATGGCTGAGCAGCCGACGCCGGACCCAGACTTTGGGATTCTGGCCGACCGAGGACTGCCTGCTGGCAGGGGAGAACCCTACAGTGATGACTGCAACAGTGAAGACACTCTAACATCTACATTTATGGTAAGTGTACACAACTGTACTTTCTCCTATCCAAGTTTGCCCTCCTTTGGATCTGATAGTCAGAGGCCATTCCCCAAATGCTGTCATTCAGGCAGTGCCCCCGACCCTGCCAGCAAAAATCTGGGTTACTCCTTTGAAATCTTCCAGACCATCCTTCTCCATTTCATCCAGGTCTTCCATGAGTTTTTTCTGAGTTAGATATGAACAGAATGATGTGGAAATTTCTTTGAGCTCAAATTCAGATGGGGGTTATTCCAGCTCCGTCCCTTACTGGATCCATGAGCTCTTCTACCAGAAAGCATCTATCTCCTCCTCCAATCTGACCATCTGCTTCAGAGCTCAAGGATCCTAGATCCCTGAGAGGTATGTCGTCAGATCCAAAGAAACATCTTCCTTCGGATTCAGCAATGACCCTGACCAGCTTGGCTCCATTGTCTTCTTATCAGAGGGAGCTCTCTGATCTGAGAGGTCTGTGTTGGATTTGAGGGGCACTGTTCAGCTCCTGTTTTTTCAGAGATGTCCCTTTCTCTGGGTTTTTAAGTCCTAGACAGCCTAGAGCCAGTTCTGTCTAGGCAGTGTGAATCCTGAGATGACCACTGCTTTTCTTCCTCGACTGCCTCGGCTCTAAAGAAGGGGAGAGAGGTTTCAGCAGGTTTGTCTGCTTACCAGGATGTAGGAAGGGTTTTCTCTGCAGCCAGGGAACCATTCACTTGCATATTGGTTCTTACCCCACACCCTGCTTTGAGCTCAGAGCCCGTCATTTCAGCCCCTTCAGGTCAGACAGTTCCAGACGGTCTCCATTCATGCTCCCCCCCAGGAAAGTCCATCATCTTCCGATACCTCCCCAGACCATCCCACTGAGGAGGTCCCTCAAAAAAAGACTTATAAAAGGAGGCACATAGACTTCCCCATGAAGTCTCTCTCGGAGGACACAGATTTCAAGGTAAGTGAAGGATCCCCCAGATTACCACCCAATGACATTCCTTCAGGGACATCATGAAAATCCTTAAGCAAAGAGGTGGTTGGTCTTCCCAAAATCCTTCATCTGAAGAGACTGTTTTCTTGGAGGCTTTTGGGGCTGGCCCATCTACATCTTCGGTGACCCCACCTGACAGATGAGCTTATCGATCTTGTCTCCCACCTGCCCTGGAAGGAGATGGACACTGTTGAACCGATTCCCAAGCATCCAGATAAAATCATATCCCCTCAAGCCGACCAACAATATTGGATTAAGGGAATTGCTGTGGATGCCATGGTTGTGGTAGCAGCTATGAAAAAGGAGCTAGAATAGCAGAGCTCCACTCTCCGTCCTCCGAACAAGGAGTCCATAGTGATGGGCAGATTAGAGAAGCGCATTTACCCCCATCTACTTTCGCACTGAGGTCACTGAATTTTATGGCCCACTTCACCCATTTGCAGAGAAATTTGATTAAAGAACTTTGAAGTTCACTCGCTGAGTCCATGTCGGTGGAGGATCTTAAAAAAAGTTTCTCTGCAGCTCGCCACTCTATCATCCTTAGCTAATCAACTATGAGGTTAATTTCCCATGCAGTGGAAGGCACCTTTCAGGCAGCCAAATCAGGCATAGCTATACAGCGTCATGCCTGGATAAGGCTTTTTGATTACGCAGAACCTTTTAAGATGTCTTTTATTAATGCCCCTTTCAGTGTTCTTCCTTATTTAGTCCATCAGTCAAGGAAATGCTTACCCGCAGTGAACAGGATGAAAAAACCCTGTCTGCTGTTGGAATCAAGTTTTCTACTCCTCAGCATATCTTCTCCAGGAATGCGGTGGTAAGAAAATGTGGTTCCACAAATCTCACGGATCTTTTCTGGACTTGCAGTGATGTTCCTCTTCCAGAGGCAGAGGAGGAGGTTTCAGTGGCAGGGGTCATCATAGAGGCAGAGGGGGTTCACAGAATCAGGGCTTTAAAGATTTGTTTCCCAACTGATGCACTGCCTGGCAACGCTTCTCTGGAGGTAGTAAAGGGACATTTTTCTTTGCACCCAGAAGCCTGGACAAATATCACAACAAATGACTGAGTGGTAAACATCATATCCAGAGGATCCTACATTCCCTTTTCCCTTCTTCCTACAAAACCAAGCAAAATACTCCCCAGCATTCCACCCAGTCAGAGGGAGTTAGCATCCCAAGAAGTCCAAAAGCTGCTTATAAAAAGATTCACTGAAAAGGTCCCAACCAAATAGGTAAGATTGGGACTTACTCCCACTTCTTTTTGGTGCCAAAGAAAATGGGAGACTTCAGACAAATCCTGGATCTAAGCAGACTAAATCAGTATGTAAAGAAGTCCAACTTCCGAATGGTTATTGGTACAGTCCTTCCTGCCGCTTCTGCACAAGGATGACTGGATGTGCTCCATAGATTTCCAGGATGCGTACTATCATATAAAGATTCACAGGTGCTCCAGGAGATTTCTGCACTTCAACTTGGGGCTAATCACTATCAATTCAGCTATGCCCTTTGGGCTCAACACGGGCCCCGGGTGTTCACTAAGTGCATGGCAATGGTCGCAGCTCACTTGAGACTCAAGGAATTCCAGATGTTTCCATACCTCAATGATTAGCTCCTTATTGCCTCAACCAGGCATCAACTCCTTCAAGCTACAAATTATCTGCTGCACATCACCAACTTCTTAGGGATTTTTATAAATTTTGCAAATTCAAAGCTAACTCCAGTGCAAAACATAGAATTTATTAGAACCAAGTTGGATACCCTACGCACAGTGGCTTACTTTCCAACCCACAGGATCATTTCTTTAAGAAATCAAATACAGGACATGCTGTTTCACCCTTTTTCTCCTGTGAGACTGGTGTTACAGGCACTAGGAGCCATGTCGGCAGCAATAATTCTAGTACCCTTTGCCAGGTTCTTCATGTGAATTCTCTAGTGGACATTGGCAGTGGCATGGTTAATTCTTTATCTACCTGTCTGGATGCCTATAAAACTCATACCAGTTTGCAAAAACATCATGTACATTGCTGAATTCAGAGCCAAGATCTACAGTGACAATGGACGCTTCCCAGCTAGGGTGGGGGTGGGGGCATTACAAGGGGAAGCTGTTCCAAGGCACATGGTCCCCTGTAAAGACCAAGTTGCATATCAGTGTCCTACAGATGAGAGCAGTCCTTCTGTCATTGCAAGCCTTTCAGGATGATCTCCCTCTAGGGACAATTGCTATTCATACAGACAACATTTCAGTGGTCTGGTACATCAACAAGCAAAGAGGAACTTGTTCTTGACCATTGTGCAGGGAAGCCATGAAGGTCTAGGAATGGGTGATCTCTTCAGACTGCTTTCTAGTTACAACTCACATACCGGGGGAAAACCAACATATTGGCAGACAAACTCAGCAGGTCCATTATGATTCCTTATGAATGGTCCCTTAATCAGTAGTGGACAAGATTTTCAGCCATTGAGGCCAGCCTTGCTGTGACCTATTTGCCTCTCCCCTCAGCAGCAAGTGCAGCAAGTACTTCACTCTGATCCCCCCACAGGGGGAGTCACCGAGGGATGTTGTAGTTCATGACTGGCCCCTGAGGTCGTCTATATGCTTATCCTCCTCTTCCCCTGATCCCACGATTTTGCAAGAAAGTAAGAACGTGAAAGAGCTCAGTCGTCCTCATTGCCCCATTTTCCTTTTCCTATGGTCTCTTCTCAGGTATCCTCCTTGGATAAAATACAATAGGTTTTTACATGATAAAACTGAAAACAGTTGTATTGTATTAAAAAGGTAAGGACTGGATTTAAGAAATTACATGCTCAAACAACTGGAGATTAAAGTTTAATGAAATAAGAGTTAATAGTGTATGAACATGGAGATGCTTTAAAAAATGACAAGAGAACTTGTAATCTGATGTCGTTTTTGCCCTTAACTGATGTGTTTGCATCTGACCCTCAGATCTATCCTTGCCACTCGACAGACTTTAGGCTCTGTAACTTGAGCTCCTCCCCTTACCCATAATCCTCTAACTACACGTAAGTTACCTAAGATCTCGTTTGCCGTTTTAATATTAAGACCAGTCATTCGAGTGATTTGATTGTGGGAGATTTTTTCATTGAGATTTGTACACTCCTTTACCACAGTATTTGTCTTATTTTTCTCTGATATATGTGTGTGTGTGTGTGTGTGTGTGTATATATATATATATATATATATATATATATATATATATATATATATATATATATATATAGGTCTACTTCATATGATCGACAATCATTTGACTGATACCAAAACACCTAAAGCTCATATGATCGAAACTCTTAACATCGACACATGAAATTCAAAGCATTATGCCCTTTCCCCACTGTAGCGTGACCCTGGAGTAGGAATAAATAGTTGGGGGGGGGGGCGGAGCCCCCCACATTATTTAGATAAATATAGTAATTTCCGTTATAAGTATCCATGTGTATGTTTAAAATTTATGACATTTGTGGGGGGCTGTGCCCCCCACACCCCCTATTCCTACTCCAAGGTCGTGCTACACTGAGGAAAGGGCATAATGCTTTGGATTTCATGCGTCGATGTTAAGAGTTTCGATCATATGAGCTTTAGGTGTTTTGAGCTTTAGATGTTTTGGTGTCAGTGTTATGGTTGTCGATCATATGAGCTTTCTATCATATGAAGTAGAGCTCTGTATATATATATATATATATATATATATATATATATATATATATAAAATAACATTTATAAATAATATATAACAACATGTAATAAAATAACAAATATTCTCATTTCTTCAGTACTTAATGCTTGGACCTTAAGCCCTCATTCTTTCTCTAGTTACCTTTGTGGTATGTCTTCATTACCATTGTTTGTATTTATCAGTACTATGTTTCTAGTTACCCTTGTGCTATAGCTTCATTGTCATTGCTGATATTTCTCACTATTTAGCTATTAGTACTGGTAACTTGTTTGGTATTTTTAACTAGTTGTAAAGATATTGGAAAAACCTACTGCTTTCAAAACGTGCTCTGCTTGCAGCATAAGATCCCAAATTCTGATAGCTATTCACTATGTGTGTACTGTTTAGGGCCAGGACATCTTGATGTTTATGACATTTATGCTAGTTTCAAAAATAGAGCTTTGGTTGAAAGAAAGTATAAGCTTATACTGAAAAGTTTACTTACATATTCTGCTTCTTCGGATTCTAGGGCACCATCTTCCTTAAAGAAATCTTTGGGGGATACAGCAAGGAGACCTAAGGAATCACTCCACTGACCGCTGTCCTCCCTCAGCTTCTTCAGGTTCAGCTCCACCCAAAACGATATCTAGCTTGTCAACTCTGACTATGGCCAAGAGATTGACTCCACCAAAAACAAAATCAAAATCTTCAGATTCATCTCCTTATTCATGTCTGACCAGAACCAAATCTAAGTCACTGAGATTTTCTCCTGAACTTGAGTCTTCAAGGCTTCACTATAATTTTCTACAACAGATGTCTCAGAGCTTCCCATCCACCATGTACTTTGTCTTCCCTCTGGTCATCCGGGAGCCTGTCAGAAGTGGATGTGGACAAGATGATGAAAAAATTTCTTAGAACCGAGATTCAGTTGAGAGTTATACCGGCTCTGCCTCCTATCAGACCTGTGAGCCTTTCCACCTCTCAGCCCCAGGCTTATGTCCCAATGCGATCCATCCCATGGTTTCAGTGTTTTTGGACCCAAGGTTTCTGAGTGTGTCTGTACCAGATCCAAAAATTTGTCTTTCTTCGACTCCGACACTTTCTCTGACCCAGATGGGTCCAACCTTGTCAGATCCAGAAGGATCTCAGGGCCATAGTGTCATCTCTGAACCCAGTGGGTTGGGATTGACTCTGAAGATTTCACAGCCATCCCTTCCTCTCAGAGCCTCTGAGTTGGGGGGATTGGGTTTCTTCCCTCAGAGGCTTCTTCAGATCTGGTGGAAGCATGACTAAAGTCCCCATGGCTTCAGCTGTCTTCATTGGAAAAGACACCCTTACCCCCCCCACCCCCCCAGATCCACCCTACAAACAGCTGTCCTCTGTGGAAACTGGGTCTCTTCATTCTGCCCTTTTGGGACAGCTGGCCAGGTCAAGCCTTGAGACTGTCCTCATTCAGGACACTCCTGGCACTTCTGAGTCCTCTCTGGAACCTCCCACCAAAGAGCCCCCTCGGAAGTGAATGTGCAAGAGGAGGCACCTAGACTCTCCACAAAAGTCATTAACCAAAAACACTATCTTCAATGAAGGGGAAGGGTCCCCCGGATCACCCCTTGAAGATGTTTCATTCAGAGAGATTCCTGAGCATCTAAAACAGAAAGGAGGTCAGTCTTCTGACCCTCTGTTCTCAAGAAGATTCAGTGCTCCTTGAGGCTTTTTGGACTGGCTCAGCTACTACTTGGGTAATCCCCTCGAGGGAATGAGTTGGTAGATTTCATCTCCTGCTGGGCTTGGAAGGATCCGGATGTCACGGAGCCCATGCCTAAATCTCAAGGCAAGTATCTTGTTGCACCTAAAGGTAGGACATGTTAGAGCAGGGGACCCATTATGATACTGTGATGGTTGCAGCAGCCACCAGGAAAGAATGGGTGCTTGCAACAGCCATCAAGAAAGAACTAGCAGAACAGAGTTCTTCTGTTCATCCCCCTAATAGGGAATCTAGGGCATTGGACAGGTATGAGAAGCATGTCTATGCATCAGTGACCTTTGCCGTCAGGTCCCTGAATTATATAGGTTCATAGATTGGTACTAGGCTATCTGTCCTAGGGCCTATACAAACTTAGCCTGAACAATTTCCTGGCTATTTCTTCCCACAATATTTACTTCCCTGGACGCCTGTCTAGCAGGGCAACTGACGTGATCCCCGTGGTGAATTTCCTATCTCCCATCCAATCGTCAAGGTTCCTTTTGAAGAGGGCCAAAGAGGTGCTCTGCTTGACATGTATGGGCAGTCTATTCCAGAGTCTGGGGAGTCTCTTGGTCAGGAACCTATCCCTCCAGCATGTTTTGTTCATTGTGATGATAAAGTTTAGATTCCTGGAGCGAGTGGCTCTGAGGGATTGGGATTTCTTTAAGTGTAGTATGTCCAACAACTCTGGGTTTGACAAGGCCTTGTAAGTTAAGCAGAGATTGTCTCTGAGTAGATGATATGCGACAGAGTATAGCTGGAGTTTTTTTAGACAGTCAGCATAGGGCATCTGCTTTAGGCCTGTGATTTTTTTAGTGAGGTATTTCTGTGGCCTTTCCAGTTGCAGATGTCTTGCGAGGTACATACCAAATGGGGTGTTGTATTCTATAATGGGTCTAATGAGGGGTGAGTACAGTGGGACAATGACCTCCTTTTTTCTTGGCACATGTTACAAGATTTCAGAGGGAATTGATTATTTATATAATTATTACTATTTATATAATTATCATTATTTTCAGTGGAGGCCCGGGGAGAAATGCTCCAGACACATCTTTGGAATGCAGGAGGAAACTGGAGAACCTGGAGGAAATCCACAAGAATGTAGGGAGGACATCCAGACTCTGCACAGAAGGTACCCCAGCCAAGAATCAAATTGGAGAACCTTTTGCTTTGAGGCAACAATGCTAACTGCTGCACTACTGTGCCATCCTTGTTGCAGAGCCAGAACAGTTTTCCAATACCCTCTCTGGGTCCATGTTTGCACAGGATAAGAAAACATTTTTTTTTGCAGTTGACCACCCACCAGTCATTATCTAGTGCTTCCATGAGAAAGAGCCCCATACTCCAGAGGGAGCTGCTAGAGCAACAGGTTCAGGCATAATGATTAGGATGCATGCGTGGATGCACATCTGTGATTTTGTGGAGCTGTTTAAGTCTTCATTCATCAATGCCCCTTTCGATGGGTCCACATTATTTGGTCCCAAGGTGAAAGAGCTTTTCTCCAGGAGCAAGCAAGATGGGAAGACTTTTTCTGCCATCTTCTCCTGAAACGAGAGAGGGGGAGGAAACTTGTGGTTCAGAAAATTGCTAGGTTCTTCCCAAGACTCGTATGGAGAAAGATCCCCTTGCGGCAGAGAAGGGAACTCCAATGGAGGATGCCGGCCTCATACCTAAGGTGGCCCACAACATCAGGGCTTCAGAAGTTCATTCTTGAATAAACTGTTTCAGAGTCCTTGAAGGATTACCCGACTGCTGCACTCTGGAGGCATTCAGGGGGCATTTATCCCTGCACCCACAAGCCTGGATCACCATTACCAAAAATTCCTGGGTGAAGAAGATCATCTCCAGGAGCTGTTATATACCATTTTCCCCTCCCCCCTAAAATGCAATAGAAAAATTCCAGACCTTCTACCCAGGCAAGAGAAAAGCCATAGACACAGAAATAAAAAAGCTGCTAGAAAAAGTGATCCGTAGGGCACTGCCAGACAAGCAAGGGTACACTACTTATTCGAGATTCATTTTGGTGTTAAAAAGGACCAGGGACTTCAGACCAATTTTGCATCTCAGCAATCTAAATTTGGTTGTGAAACATTCAAAGTTCTAGATGGTCACAGTTTAGTCCATCCTGCCTCTGTTAAGGAAGGACGATTAGATGTGCCCTAAAGATCTTCAGGATTTGTACTATCATATCAAGATACACAGGCAGTCCAGGAGATATCTACACTTCCGGCTTGGAGACAGTCTCTACTAGTTCAGAGCCCTCCCCTTTGATCTCACCACTTCACCACAGCCAACTGGGTGTTCACCAAGTGTATGGCAATGGTTGCACCTCACCTGAGACTGCAAGGATTCCAGTTTTTTTCTATATCTAGACAAGCGGCTCCTATCTGCTTCCACCAAGACTCTACTAATTCAAGCCAGGGACAACTTGCTCCATCTCTCTTCATAGCTGGACATTGCCATAAACCATTCCAAGTCTTAACTTTTTCCAGCACAAACTCTGGAATGCACTGGTGCCCATCTAGACACAAAATTGCAAGTGGCAACCTACCCCAAACAAGATTAGAGACCTTTAAGGAAACCTGTTACACATTCTTGCTCTTCACCTTCAGTAAAATTAGTCCTGCAACTGTTGATTTCCATGGCAGCCTCTATAATTCTAGTTCCTTTGATGCGTTTTCACATGAGAATACTACAGATATCGGCCATTGTTGACTCCCATTCATTTCACAGCTGTTTGCAGACAATACATAGCATGGTGGATTCATGCAGATGAAGTTTCCCAGGGCTGCCCCTTTATACTTCCTTTCCCCAGGGCCACAGTGACTGTGGATGCCTCCCAGCTGGGGTGGGTGGGTGGGTGGGTGGAGTGTTACTTGGGAAGGACAGTCCAAAGCACATGGTCTCAGATGGAGGTCAGTCTTCACATCAGTGTCCTAGAAGTGAGAGCAGTCCTATATGTGTTGTAGTTGTTTCAAGATGTTCTTCTTGTAGGGATGGTTGCGGTTCAAACAGACAGCAAGTCAGTAGTCTGGTACATCAACAAACAAGGGGGAACCAGATCTTAACCATTTTGCAGGGAGTTAATGAGAGTGTGGCAATGGGTGATATCTTCTGACCGCTTTCTCTTGGCAATGCATATTCCAGGCAAAACCAACATGCTAGCAGACAGAGTGAGCAGGTCCTTAACACCTCATGAGTGATCTCTCATACAGTCAGTGGGTGGACATGATCTTTTACCAATAGAGTCAACTGTGCTTGACTTTTTGCCTCTCCCCTCAATACTAAGTGCAGCACATACTTTGCTGTCATCCCCTCTGGAGGGATAGTCACTGAGAGATACTCTAGTTCATGATTGGTCCGCCAGTCTACTGTATGCCTTTCCTCCCCTTCCTGTTATCTGCAAGTTTATTCAGAAAGCTTACCAATGAAAGAACAAGGTGATCCTCATTGCCTCATTCTGGCCTTGCCAATTATGGTTTCCCTTCCTTTGGCCTCATCATCTTCACCCTCCCTGAGTGTTGAATCCTGTTCAGAACCTCCTGTCTCACCTGTCCAGGCTCCCATACCCAGACATACTATTCCTCAAATTGACCACGTGGTTTCTGCTATTTCAGTGAAGCAGTAGAAGATGCAGGCTTCCCCCTTGTTTGCCACATCCTTATGTCATCCCAAAAAGTTTCCACTAGGAAACTTTATAAAAGTAAATGGACAAAATTCTCTGTTTGGGCCCTTCAGAGTCAGTTCCCTTTTCCATGCGTATTCCAGCAATCCTTGATTTTCTAGCTTCCATCGTCAACAAAGGAGATTAGTTATTCGACTGTTAAGGTGCAATTGGCCACCATCCAAATTTGCACCTGGGTGTAGATAGTTCATCAGTAGCCTCTTTAAAATTGTGCAAAGCCTTTCTTAAGTGTGTCTTACTGTTTCTCCCTCCCAATAAAAGATCTCAGGCCTTCACTCTGCCTCCCTTCAAATTGTCAGCAATAACAGAATTAAAATGTTTGTCTTGGAAAACACATTTTTTTGTTAACATTACCTCATCTAGACAGGTATCCGTACTCCAAGCACTTTCTTCTGAACCACCTTACCTGATTTTTTACAAGGCCAGGGTTTCGCTTCAGACTAATTTCTCCCTTCTACCTAAAATGGTATCAGAAACTAACCTCAACCTGTCAATCAATCTGCCAGTCTTCTTTCCAAAATTCTCAAACAAGGGAGAATATATATTTTATTAACTAGATGTTCATATAGACAACTCAGATTTTACATTCACAGGACTAAAGAGTTCTGGAAGTCATAACTGTTTGTATCGTTTCTAAAGCTGATTTACGCACAGCAGTGTCAAAAGTGACTCTAGCCCAGGGTTGCCAGATTTGTAAAGAAAAAGGTGTCTTTAGTGCAGAACATTAGGCAGTTCCGCATTAAACAGAAATAGCTCTGTTTTGCGATTTTTGATTGGCCCATATGCCAATATACAAGCCAATCAAAAAAATCGCACAGCGGAGCCTCTTCTGTTCAATGCGGAACATCAGGCAATTCCGCATTAAACAGAAGTGGCTCCTCTCTGAGATTTTTTTTGATTGGCTCATATACTGCCATACGGGCCAATCAAAAAAATCACAAAATGGAGGCTGTTTCGCTGGGATTTTAACCAGCAGTGTGGGACTTGAGATTGGGCTGCTGATCCCATTCAAATAGGGACATCTGGCAACCCTGCTCTAGCCGGATAGCTCAGTGATCGCATCACCTTTATGTACAAAAACAAGCCTTGTTCAGTAGTCCTGACAGAGTACTCTGTAGGGAATTTTTAAAGTCTGCCAACTAATTACACTCCCAAATCATATGTTCCCAGTTACTCTGTTCTTCCTTATCACAGCTTCAATATTTGCCATTTGCTTGAGGAAAAATTCTTTAGAGTCTGCTTGGTGTATAAAAGGATCTTTGCAAACACTTCCAGGGAAAATATCCCTAACTCTTCTAAATTTTGTTGCACATTTGGGAGCCATACGTATGTATTCCCACTGTTTCTTTGTGAATTGCATATCAAAACCTCTCTTCCCAATATTTTCTGACATCTTCTGATTGATTCTTGCAGTAATTGTGCAATATTTTACATGCCTTATTAATTAACTTTTTTTAACATCAGCTTCTGTTCTAGATTCAGTTAAAAACTCAACCATTGCATATCTTTCATTTGGGTTTCTCCTATCCTTTTCTCTTTGTCTGTACTCTGCTTTCAGTCCCTGATAGGGAAGGTAATCACTGTCCTACATCTTGGCCTTTTCCCATTCTATTACCATTCCCTCTCTAATTATTTGTTCCCAATACTTTGGTTCCTTTGCTAGTATCCTCCAGTAAATTCCAGCCCCCTCTTGCCTATTCTCTGTATCCGTAACTGTAGTTCTATTAGCAGTATCAAATCTCCTTTCTCCATTCCCGTGTTGACTTAGATGTTCTTCATTCCACATTGCTGCAGTCCTAACTATTGGGTAGTCCGCTGTCCAGTCGGCCCGAATACCAAAGTATATGGCTGACGTCGGTCAGGGCGCATTAGACTGACGTCAGTACGTCAGGGTACTAATGCGCATGACCGACGTCATATCCTCAGTCTTTTTTGCCGCATGGTCCGATGCAGAAGCAATTTTGCGAGTGCAGGTTGGCGTTCTGAAAGTTTCTGAAGCCAGAGTTTCAGACTGAATCAAAGTTGGCTAAGTACCCCGTTGGGGAATATTTTGTTTTTTCTTGCCTCAGTATTTAACGGATGTCAGAAAAAGTGAATAACTGTATTTCTTGTGGGAAACAGATACCTCATAGGGATTACCATACTTTGTGTATACCTTGTTTAGGGCCTGAGCACGACATTGTTGGATGCGCTCTTGTGCTAGATTTAACAAACGCACTATTAAGAGAAGGTTAGACTGTGCCAGGTTAGTGTTTGGGAAGCGTTGTAATTATAAAATGCCGTCGGATGCTCCGGCGCGGCTTCGACTAAAAGCGCAAGGACAAAACAGCAAAGCCTAGAGTGGAAGAACCGACAGTCCCAGGCGTCGGTTCTTTAGAGGGCTCAGTGGAGCCGGAGGTTTTGCCAGGTGTTTCTTTGGAGTCTCAGGGAGAGACTTTACTGTTACAGGATGTTTCCTCTCAGGAAGTAGGCCAGGCTGAGGGGGCTTCTCAGGTGGCTGTTCTTCCCTCTCTTCCTAAGGTGGTCAGAGCCTCCCCTTCTGTTTCCAAGGCTTCTTTGAGGGGCAGGCCGAGTTTTGCTACAGTGGGGGTTTCTCCTAGTACTTCAGGGTCTTTGCCTAAGAAACATATGCTTAAAATGGCAGAGGATTTGATTACTATGATAAGGGGTTCTATGCCCCCTCCTGATAAGAGGCCTAGGGTGGAGTCTGAGTTTGAGAGTTTTGAGCAATGCTCGGAGGCTTCTGAGTCTTCGGCTGAAGACTTGCAGGAGTACCCTCCTTATTCTGATTCTGATGTGGATGATTCTTACTCCTTCAGCTTCCCCTCCTGAGGATTTTTCATTTTCAGAGACTCTGCATTCCATGAGGGAGCATTTTAAATGGGAAGGTCAAGATTTCTCTGATTCCAGGAAAAGACTTAGGGAATTCTTGTTTTTACCCCAGCACAGGCCTTTAGCTATACCTCCTGTTTTGAATGTAGTGGAAGATGTTTTTGCAGAGGCTTCCCTGAATCCGGATTCTTTGCCTCCTGCCCCAGTTAAACCCGGATAGGTATTATAGGGTGCCTGAAGCTCATAAGTATCTTTTAAGAGTCCTAGGGCAGACCCGAAACTGTCTCTCAGGGGCCTAAAGGTGTGAAGGCCTCAGTTGTTAAAAATCCTGTCCCTCCTGATAAAGAGGCAAGGGCTTTGGATAGATGGGGAAAGAAAGTGTATACTTCTTCCACTTTAGCCATGAGGCGTTGAATTGTCAGTTTCACATGTTAAAATATCAGAATTATCTTCTTTCACAGTTGAAATCTAAGGTGGATGCTCTGGCGGAAGGTATTGAGTGTAAAGAGTTGCAGGATTTAGTTCATGTGTCTGAACAAGTGGGTAAACATTCCTTGCAATGTGGTTTTGATGCTGTGCAGGCCTCCTCCAGGGTGGCTGCCACTGGTTCTGTTCTTCGAGGCACGCCTGGTTGAGAGGTCAGAACTTAGCTGAGCATGTTAAGACAAGGATTTTGGATGCTCCTTTACAGTCTGATGTGTTGTTTGGTTCGCCTGTGGAAGCAGTTTTAAAGAAGATGGAGGACAAGGCTAAGTCTATGCAAACTGTTAAGGATTTTTGCAGGTGCAGCCTCCAAGTTTAGTAGAAATTGGCCTGCTAAGGGATGGACTTATCCTGCTTATGATTCCCAGTCTAGGGGTAGGTCTAGGCGTGGTAGGGGCAGAGCTCAAGGTGCTTTTAGGCCTAGGGCAGGAGTTCACCTGCTCAGACTTCTGGTGAGGGCAGGGGTCAGTCCTTTCGTAAGCAGACCCAATGACCTGCCTTTTCAGCTGCCAGTACCTTCTCGCCTGGCGGCACCTCTAGGAGGAAGACTGTCTCTTTTCAAAGAAAATTGGGATTTCATTACCCAAGACAAATGGGTTCTGGATATCATTCACCACGGTTACAGGTTTTATTTCCATACCTTGCCTCCTTTCAAAGGCATGCCAGACATTCCTCCTCTACACAGACAAGAGGCTCACAAGCAAATTTCTCAGTTACTCCAAATAGGGGCCATTCAGCCGGTTCCTGTGCCAGAAAGGGGCCTAGGATTTTATTCTCGCCTGTTCCTAGTACCGAAGAAGGGGAACACGTGGAGACCAATTTTGGATTTATCTATCCTCAACACTTATCTGGACATTCCCAAGTTCAAAATGTTGGCGTTACAACAGCTTTTACCTCTGCTGGGCAAGGATCACTGGATGGTAACTTTAGATCTCAAGGAAGCTTACCTTCATGTGCCTATAAGACTGACTTGCAGAAAGTATCTGCGTTTTCGAGCTGGAAATTCTCATTATCAGTTCTCTGCATTGCCCTTTGGCTTATCTACTGCGCCCAGAGTATTCACAAAGGTTCTGGCTCCAGTGATAGCTTACTTCAGGCTAAAAGGAATTCAAATCTATCCTTACTTGGACGATTGCCTGATTCTGGCTCAAGAAAAGGAAGACCTTCTACAGCATTTGGAATATGTCATAGCAGTGCTAAGATGCCTAGGGTATTCTGTGAACGAAATAAAGTCCAGTCTAGTACCCTCTCAAGACATGTGCTTTCTGGGTGTGAGACTGAATACAGCAGCCCAGATGGCCTTTTAACCCCGGACAAACAAAAGAATCTTTCCAGTTACTTCCATCAACTATCTCTTCAGTCCGGGCTGACTGCAAGGACAGTCCTTCAAGCCTTAGGGTTCATGGCATCTTGTATTCTGGTGCTTCCCAATGCCAAACTGTATATGAGGAAGCTACAATGGTATCTCAAAAATGTATGGACACAGCACTGCCAGGATTTGGACACTGTCATTCAAATAATACCTTGCATTCAAAAGGAATTTTTGTGGTGGGCTCAGGAATGTCACCTAAACAAGGGACTCTCTGTGACCCGGCCAGAGGCGAGTCAAATTCTAACGACAGATGCCTCAGAAATTGCTTGGGGAGCTCATCTAAATGGAAAGTGGATACAAGACAAGTGGCCTGCCAGACTACAGCATCTACATATCAACATGAAGGAGATGTTAGCAGTCCAGTTTGCATTAATGGCTTTCAAGGAGTTACTTCTTCCAGGGCAGGTGTTGATTCTAACAGACAACACAACTGTCATGTGGTACATCAACAAACAAGGGGAACACATTCTTACCCATTGTGCAGGCAAGCAATGATTTTATGGGAGACTGCGCTAAGCTTGCAACTAACTCTTCAGGCAAGGTTTCTGCCGGAGCACAGAACTCCTTAGCAGATGTGTTAAGCAGACAAATCATGGATCCCCACAGTGGAAACTGGATCTTCATGTATTTCAAAAGTTGACAGTGTCCTGGGGAACTCCAGTCATAGATCTGTTCGCTTCTCCACTAAACCACCAGCTGCCAAAGTTTTGCACAAAGAGGTTTCATCACACAGCTTGGAAAGTGGATGCTCTTTCTTTCAGTTGGAAAAATCTTCATGTGTATGCATTTCCACCTCTGCCTCTTCTTCCAAAGGTGCTTCTAAAGGTCAGACAAGACAAGCCAAGGATGATTTTAATAGCTCCAGATTGGCCTCGCAGCACTGGTACCCATTACTGAGGAGTCTGGTAAAGAAGCCTCCATGGCCTTTACCCTTGATTCCACATCTGTTGTCTCAGAAGGAAGGTCGTCTGCTCAATGTCAAGCTTCACTCTCTTCATCTAACAGCCTGGCATATTCTGTTTTGAAAGACAGCAGGTCTCAACTTCCTCAACAAGTTTTAAATGTGATTATGGAAGCCAGAAGACCTAGTACAAGGAAAGTGTACGCAGAAAAATGGAAGAGATTTTTATTTTGGACTGCAGCAAAGAATTTGGAGATTTCAGAGCCTAATTTGAGTGTGGCTTTTCAATATCTTACTGAGTTATTGGACAAGGGTTTGTCTTTCTCTTCCATTAAGATTCATGCTGCAGCAATTTCAGCTCACTATGATTGTGACCCACCATTGTTTTCACATCCTTTGTTCAAGCAATTTCTTAGAGGGGCAAAGAATATAAGACCCCCACGTAGAGCTCCTACTCCTGCTTGGGATCTCAATTTTGTGTTGGAGAAACTTACTCTACAACCTTTTGAGCCTGCAGCTACTGCTGAACTGAAATATTTGTCATGGAAGACTGCTTTTTTGTTGGCCATTACTTCTGCAAGAAGGGTTTCTGAGTTACAGGCCCTTATGGCGGTTGAGCCTTTTTTGATTTTTCATAAGGATAGGGTATCATTACGTACTAATCCTTCCTTTATGCCTAAAGTGGTTTCTAGTGTGGCTTTAAACCAAACTATTCATTTGCCTACGTTTTATGCAGATCCCCAAAATAAAGGGAAAAAGATTTTGCACACTTTAGATGTACACAGGCAATTGCGTTATTATTTGAGCAGGACTAAGGATTTTAGGCAGTCTCAGCAGTTGTTTGTTTCTTTTGCTTTGAGTTCTCAGGGCAAGCCTGTGTCAAAACAAACTATTTCTAGGTGGATTGGGTTTTGCATTGCATTTTGTTATTCCCATCATGGCAAGGAGGTTCCAGCTGGGATTAGGCCTCATTCCACTAGGGCTACTGCCACTTCAACAGCTTTTTAAGGGGTGGCAACTAAGGATATTTTGGAGGCAGCTACTTGGAGTTCAGTGCATACTTTCTCTAAGCATTACCACCTTCCTCTCTACTCTAAGTCTAGGGCTGGTTTTGCCACAGCTATTTTGCAAGGCATGTGATCAGCTCCTGCTTCCTTATGATTTGCCAGCCTCCCTTACCTCTGCTTTGGGATTCTACCCAATAGTTAGGACTGCAGCAATGTGGAATGAAGAACATAGTACAGTTTTGTACCTACCATAAATGTAGATGTTCGAGGATCCACATTGCTGCAGTCCAATTTACCCTCCCTCCTTTCCCTCTGTGTTTAGGGGTGGTTGTGTAGGTGAGGTTATATTCTGCTAATTTTGTATATTTTGTATATATATATATATTTTGGTGCAGATATGTTGGGAGTTTTTGGTTTTTGGCCTTATCTTTTCAGGGTCTTCTGACATCTGGGGCAAGAAAAGACTGAGGATATGACGTCGGTCATGCGCATTAGTACCCTGACGTACTGACGTCAGTCTAATGCGCCCTGACCGACGTCAGCCATATACTTTGGTATTCGGGCCGACTGGACAGCGGACTACCCAATAGTTAGGACTGCAGCAATGTGGATCCTCGAACATCTACATTTATGGTAGGTACAAAACTGTACTTTCTTTGCATACTTTCTGCCACTTTATAGATACAATATTCTGTATGACTGTTATTCTCCTTAAGCATCTGCATCCAAAATCCCATTCTTTTCTTATTTCTTGAATTGTCCCAGTTTAATCATCAACCCTTTCCACTTTGAATTATAGCTTACTGCTTGTGTTATGTATAAAAGCCTTAACTGTGCAGCTCTAAAATATCCCTTCAAATCAGGTAATCCTAAACCTCATTGTTCTATTGGGCACAGGGCCAGACTTTGGTCAACTGCTGCCCTAGGCAAAACGGCTCTACAGTGCCCTACCACCACCACCACCGGGTACCCCCATCCTGGTCTATCTACACCATCTGGATTCATTTTTTCTTTCTTTTTCCTCACAGTTTCTTTTTCTTCAGTTTTTCCTTTATTCATTTAACATATTTTAAAGAAACCATGTATTTACTTTAAATAAATAAATAAATGTTAGAAAAGCACATTTGTTAGGGCGACGACCGCCTAGTTGGCCTGTGCCTAAGGCCAGCTATGATTGCGAGAATCATCTTATCCTACTTGACTCTTTCCCTTTTTCCATCCCAAATAAAATCCTTCAACTCTTATTAATTGTTATCCATAACTTCTCCTATGGTTGATAAAAAGGGGTTTATGTTATAACAGCAAACGATCAAAAGATCGAACACTGTTATATCGACCACAAAAGAATGAAAACAAAAAAAGAGCGAACAGCCAGAACAGCAAATTTTTTCCCTGGGAAAAAATTTGCTGTTCCCAAAAAAATAAATAAATAAACACTATTTTAAGTGGGGGGGGGGGGCTTCGCCACCCACACACCCCTACTTAAATATACCAACTTCGAGATCGGACTACAGTGCCAAAAACGGCAGTGTGACAAAAGTGGCCAAGCGACTTCTTTCCCAGGGAAAGAATTCCCCTAAAAGCCGCTTCGTCATTTTGCATTTTCGACATTTACAGTTCGACGAAGATGCATTTGACATAATGCATCTTCGTTCTTCTGACAGGAACCCGATAAAAAATATACCTGACCTATGTATAAAACTAAAGAGACTAAAAACATTTTTACTGCTTGTATCTTGCTATCCAAATCCATAGGTAAGAGCTTCCATTTTCTCAGTTTTTGTATTATTTTTAGTCTCTTCCCACTTATCTTTAGCTGCCATAACAGAATCCTTTAATCCATAATCCTAAATACGTCATTTTATCATGTCCCAATAAATATGGGTATTACTGAACCAATTCATGTGTGTATACATAGTTTATAGCTGTAGCCTTTGTTTTATCTTTATTAATTTTGTATCCCAAAATACCTGGAACTGTCTCAGAATGTTACACAGCATTGAGATATCCTATTCTGCTTCCATCAGGTACAAACTAATACCTTCTGCAAATAAATCCAACCTTTCTTGAACACCATACCAACTATATCCTTGAATTTCTGAGTCTCTTATTTTCTTTCCCAGTGGTTCTAAATATAACGCAAATAACAGAGGAAAGCGGACACCCCTGCCTGGGTTCCTCTGTTCAGAAAACAGTCACAGAAACCAGCACTAAGGTAAACCATTAGAATACAAAGTAGCACACAAAAGATAAATTCCAGGTATGGACACGTTGAGTAAAATGCAGCAGCAGCACAATTTATTTCTCACAAAAAAAGAATGAAATTGTGCTGCTGCTGCATTTTACTCAACATGTCCATACCTGGAATATATCTTTTGTGTTTTTCTGTTCAGACACAACTTAACGAAGGCGAGCCCTCCCAGTTTAATTTCTGCCTCAGATCCCTCATATATCCTTCTAATTAACCTTGTATCAGGAAATGCAAATGTTTCCATTGCCCTACTCATACAATCCCAGTTTACTTTGTGAAATGCTTTCCCAACATCAAGACCCACCAATAACTGTGGTAAATTCTGCTTCCCTCTGGATCATCATTGTTCTTTTAATGTTGTCAAATGTTTAAATGTTTTTTTCCATTCCACAAAACCAGATTGGTCCATATCTATCAATTTTGGCAGCACCTTTGCTATTCATTTAGCCATTATAGACAGAAACACTTTATAATCATGGTATAAAATTGAAATGGGTCTATATGAACCCGGATCACATGGGTCTTTACTGCCTTTAGATAGTACAGCTACCACAGCTTTCTTTGAGAATGTTGGTGCCTCCCCTTTTAAAATATTGTTAAAACATTCCAGATCTTACTTACTTCACTCCTATCTTCCAAACTTCCACAGAGTACAATCTATTCCTGGAGACTTTCCTGAAGACTGTTGACACGTCACCATTTTATCTCATCGCCTCCTATCTTAACTGTTAGTTGTTGATTCTCTTCTTCTTCTGTGTCTAACCTTGGCATATTTAAGTCTTCCATAAATATTTCCATTTGTGCTTTTTCTTGACTTCCCCACTTCTCTGCTTTATATAAATTTTCATAAAACTTCCAAAATATCTCTAATACCTCTAAAGGGTCTCTGGTTATTTATTTATTTATTTATTTTTTGTATTATAGGCTCTAAGTTTAGCAACAACCCTTTCTTTTTGTTGTTTAAGCCATTGTGCCAAACGTTTATGATCAAAAACAGTTGTTTTTTCTAAACTCATGCATTTTATCCAGGTACTTCCTTATTTTCTCTTTAGCACTCGCAATTGCACCTCTTCTTAATCTGTAAGATTCCTTATTTTCTAATACTTTAATCTTTGTCAGCTTCTCGTAAGTAATTCTTACTACTTTTTAAACAGATCTCTTTTTCTTTTATGTTTACTCTGTTTTGATCTCCACTTTCATTTTATCCCACTCATAAGCTGTAATGTCTAGAGTACTTTCTATCTTCCCTAATAACTACTAGATAATATCCACTACCTAGTCCTTAAATTCCTCTCTTTTTAACAGGTAGATGAGGAAGTGCCAGTGTCTCATCTCTACTGCATTAACTTGCATTTTTATTTTAGTAATTATTGGCGCATGATCTGAAATAATTATTGGATTTTTATCAAAGTTCTCAATTAAATACACATGTTCTTGTGAAGTATAATTTCTTTCTAGACTTCTTTCTAGTCTAAACCAGTTGTACTTTGTGGAATAATATTTAAATTCTTTTTGAGTTCCTGCTATTGAATTCACGTCTTTCATGCCAAATATTTTCATTAATTTCTACAGAAATCTACCCTAGTTTGTTATATTTTTCCATCTAGACCCCCCCCCAATATCATCCTCATTGTTGCAAATCAAATTCCAATCCCCATCTATAATTAATACTCCCTGATGAATGCTGATTACTTCTTCCATAAATGTTTAAGCTCATGGAATGTAAATACATAACCAGAGTAATCCTCATCCCTTGCCAGTAGCCCCTTACTGCTACAAATCTACCATTATCTTTTTTCCCTCTTCTGTCACTACTGGAGCTCCTCATGCAATTAGTATAAGTATTCCTCTTTGCCCCTGATATTCTGCAGAATATCTGTCCTGAAATCTTTTTATCAAATTTGCATGCTCACTTCTTTCCAAATGTCTCCTGTAGCATTGCTATTTGCACTCTGCATTTCTTAATTAAGTATTCTTTCCTTTTTTGTCTATACCTAAGAGACCATTCACACTTCAAGGTAATATGAACAGTGTCACCATTATGTTAAGAAGACATTATTCCTACCTATTGTACATAGCAGCTTTTTAATTATCTACGTCCAGCTTTTGTGATACATGCACTCATTAATGTTTGGCAGTTTAATAATCCTTTATATAGTTTTTTTTATCAGCTCTGGAACCTGTGTCACAATTTACAGGACTTTTTGTTTTAATTAAAACCTTCAAACAAAAAACAAACACCAGCTCCCAGAACATGCCCATAACCTGTTAACACAAACATGCATAACTATGTACACCTTCAAATAATGAAGTTCAACCCCCACCCCCAGTCCCCTAATAGGAACATTTGTGCCAGATAGCTGCTAATACCGGCTATAATTAACCTGAAATTGAGGTTATCCATGCTAAGACACGTTATTGCCTGTGCTTCTACTTATACTAATTGGTTTCTGTTCTTTTTTTATCTTTATCCCCAGATGTGAAAGAACTTGCATGCTTTTCAGAAATTATTAACATTTAGTCTTGAAGAAACCAGTGTTCTCTCTTTTTTATTACTGGATTATCAGCTTGTCTCCATGGAAACGCAAGAGAACAAAATGTAGTCCTCTGCTGCAGCCTAAAAAACAAGCTGAAACACTTATTGCTAAAGTAAAACTTTTCATTATATTCAATGAACTCATAGTTACTTTTTTCACTTATAATTTATTAGATTAGGCCAAGGGTCTTAATCCAGGCATTCACCTTTGCAAAAGTAAGATAAAACACATCAGCTCTACATATATAATGATCTGTATATACTGTCATACTCCGTCCACCACCTCAACATCCCGAGATTACAGCCTATTAACTTAAACATGCTTTTGTCTAGCTTTTCTTCTCTTTTGCACTATAATGCCTACATTCATTAATACCAAAAAGGAAAGAAAGAGGAAGATAAAAGGCACCTGTTTACTTTAGCACATACAAAAACAAGTAAAAGCACTTTACTGTAAAACGTGCATCTTATATTATAAAAAGTTTCATAGAAATACTGTAAGGAACATGAATTGTTTTTACTTTACAGTAATCTTTTTCCTCCTCCTTTCACTCTCCTCAGATTCCTTCCAAACAGTAATGACATGAATTAAGGCAATTGCTTTTAAGTTCCCCACAAGTTTAACAAAGTCAACAAATGTCCACTTTTTCCACTTATTCTTATAAAGATGTATTTCACAAATGCAAGTAATGCTTTGTAGTCTCACATTTATTCACTAATTTCTGTGTTACTGGTCTTCCTGATTATCTCCATCTCCCAACTCCAGATTCAGTTCCAAGGTACTTCCGATCCAATTCCTCTGGTCAACTCCACTGTTTTTTTTCACTGTTTCTCAATCATTTTCCTTTGAAGCAGTGGAAAATGTTTCACTGGCAAAGTCTCTCCATGTGCTTTACTTTCAGAAGAATGAGAAGCAGACCCCTTTCTGTTTGTTTACTTTTTGTTGGACAAACTTTTGCATTTCTTCCGTAGCCTGTTCTGCATTAAAAAATTACTTTGATCCTCCAGGAAAAAAAGTATTCTGAAGACAGCTGGATACAGCAGCTTCAATCTCACACTTGCCTCTCAACATTCCTCGATTGCTGGAATAAATCTGTTTCTCTTCTGACACGGTGAATAATCATTTTCCACAAATACGCTACTGTCTCCATCTTCTTAATACTTTGCCTTTTTGTTACAGTTTTGTCAGGACTGACTCTTTCTGCTGGTAGGTTTGCCTCTTTACTAACAAAGGTATTGGCTGCTTTCTCATGACTGATCAGTGTGCAGCCATCTTGGAAGTCAGGCTTAATGACATTAGTTATGATAAGCTTAATAACTTTACAGATCAGATACATAAGGCTAATTGATTTATAGTTTCCCGGGTCCATGGTAGGACCACCCTTGTGTTAGGGGCATCACAACACAAGTGTACTGGGATTTGGATAAGCTTAGGTTAAACAATTTAAGAAAAGGTTCAGCAATATTATGTTTGATGCTGTTCATTAAGTACCCAAGTATGTTGTCACAGCTTACAGAGAAAGTGTTTTGGTCTTTGATAGCACCTTAAGAACATGTCCCTTATTGATTATAGTGGGTACAAGAGATTCTGGTATGAGTGGTGTTTGAATATGGTTTTCAGGGTGAAGTTTGTGGTTCACTTGCTAGTATTTATGCAATGTCATTGGGGTTGGAGTAGAAGGCCCAATTAAGGAAAGTTCAGAGCAGTGTTGAGTGTTATTTCTTAGACTTTTTAAATAACTAAAGAAAAGGGTTTGTAGTTATCCTTTGCTTCAAAAGCTAATCTCCATTTGTGGATTGCTTTCTGGTCCTTCTAATACTTTTCATTTTGTTGGTATTTTTATGCTGTTCTCATTCTGAGGAGTTCTAGCCTTAGTGTAGAATTGAAGGAGTTTTTTTTCTCTCTTGTTATAAAGTCTCCCCTCGATTGAGCACAGATGGGGTTGTTTATAAATTTCCCATTGCATTTGGTGCTAGTTGGGACTGTTATATTAATGCATTTGTCTAAGTTGGCATAAAACTCCTTAGTAAAGTTGAGTGCTGGGTTATAGTCAATAATGATGGTGTCATTGGTAAATTTTGAGATTTTATCAAATAATTGTATATGGTTTGCCTTTTGATGTCCATAAGTAAGGAGTCATTGGTTACAGGGAGTATAGTGGTTCTGAGAGCAATTGTCATGAGTTTATGGATTGACTTAAAAGGTGAAAGAAAGACTGAAGTAGTTGAATAGGTGCTGGCAGTACTTGTAAGGTCCAGGCCAAGAATATTTTGGCCTCTAGTGGGTTCACTAACTATTTGATCTGGGATATTCCTGTTTATCAAATCCAAAAATATTTTAGCATACCATACATTAGAGGTATAGGTCCTCCACTCAGTGACAGGATAGCCGACATCACTTAGGATTGGTGACTTATTGCTAATAAGAATTTCTTCCAAAGCTACCAGCAATCTAACCTATTTATTTGGGAACATTGAAGGGGTTCTGTGGCATGCTATAAGTTAGATGCTTGTCTTGTATGTGGTAAACTGAAGTTTTATGAGCTCAATTTGTGGACCTTTGAGTGTTAGTATAGATTAGATGTGGTTCCTGATGAACATTGAGACACCTTAGTTTCTCCCTCTCCTGAAGGAATGATACAAGTCAAGATAATCTCAGGATAAAGACAACCACAAGGCTATGTCAGTAACCTCAAAAGAAGCACTCAGCAGTGTGCCAAAGGGGTGGTCAGTGTTGCCGCCTTCACTGAGCAGAGTGACATAGTAAATCTGCCAGCTGACAAGTTCAGTTCGAACGTCTTCCCTCATTGCACCCTGCTTGCCCACATGAAATACCTACTAGCATAATCCGCAAACTATTAGCAGGTCCTGGCATCTCTACAATATACTGTAATATCCCCTACAATATCCTGGAATGCCTCCTAAATAGCCTGAAACATGACCTATCAAGACCTCTTGAGTCACTTTTCAATCATAGCCTCTAAACAAGCTTTGTACCATGGGAATGGAGGACTGCAGTGGTTATCTCACTTCACAAGGGTGGACCATCAACTAAGGCCAAAAACTACATCCTTTTAGCCCGAAAGCCATGGAGTGAATTATCATGGAAATTAGCAACAAAAACATAAGCAAACCTTCAGACACTGGACCCAATCCTGTTTGGCTTTGACAAGGGAAAGTCATGCCTACTAAACCTGTTAGACTTGTTTTAGGAGGTCAACAAGGCAATGGATATGGGGAAATCTGTGCATACCTCCTACCTGGACCTGGCTAAGATGTTCGATAGAATAACTCAACTTGGGTATATTTGACAAACTCATAAAACGGGGCATAAACCTCTTCATAACTTGCTGGATTGCCAGCTGGCTGACCGACAAGGACCCAGGAAGTTGGCATCAATGAGACCACCTCCACTAAAAGACCGGTCACCAGTAGGGTACCTCATGACTTCTTGCTGGGACCACTCCTATTTAGCATCTACTTTTCAGATATAAAGGCTAATGTCACAGGCCTTTGTACAGTGGGACACATTGGGTTGGGTTGCGCAGCTAGGGTTATAAATGTCCTGGTGGTCATTAGCCTAGTTTTAGCTATGAACCTATACATGCAAAACCTAGGTATGGAGGGCTGCTTTCTTTACATTTAAATCCAGTCTCTTTAACTATGTAAACATAGATTGATATGTTCCAAATGCAGGAGCACCTTAACATTGGGCAATTTGTTATTGAGACTCTTGGCATTGAAAAGAGACACATTGAAGTGATCTAGTTAACAGTTAGATAAATTTGCTAAGTTGGGTTGTCCATTAAATGGCCTCTCCCTAAAAAGAGCACTAGAAAGGAGACTTTGCCAGTATATGGAAACCCATGAACAAGAAAGGCAGGCCATTTCTTACAAAACAAGTAGGCCTATCAATTATTTTGTTCCAGGCTGATACATACTAGAACCTCATGGAATGATACCAGCTATTAAGCCAATTGTTAAAGCCACTTATTTTCTCCTTATACATAGGCGTCATTCTTGATAGAAGGATTCCACTCAGGACCAGTCTTACTTATATTTGTCACTTGCATTGAAAGTTCTGACATCTTTCTTTCTCTCTACATGTCCCTCAGTGTTTTGTTTTCCAAGTTATTTAGTCTTTTATGGACCACTACCATGTCATCATCATACTTGTCTTAGGAAAGGATCTTGAGGGACCTTGAAATGTCTGTGATCCAAGTACCTGGAAAGCAGCAGATAGTAACTCTGTCCTTATCCAGCCTGGTAAGTGGAGAATTGGTATGCCCAACATTTGATTCACCGACCACTAAAATGTTTTGTCAGAAGCTAGTTTACGAATAGTTGATTGGGAGCTAATTGGAGACATTAATGTAGGTATGCATGGAGTAGGTGAACTGAAGGATATTTGCTGAGGATAGTTCATAAAAGTTCAAGGAAGCTTTGGCAAGAATTTCTTTGACATCACATTATGACATTTTCATGAGTGCTGTTTGAGAATTTTTAAGGGATTGAGGTAAAGGCATGACTGTGTGATGCTCATAGCTTATTGTTAATAGTGAGGTGGATCCCTCTGTATTAGCGTGGTATTTGCACTTCTTACAGACAGTTTCCTATGTTAAGCAGGAGTTCATTATTGGTGAACATAAGGCAGTTAGTACACTGCCTTAGGATCCCAAGTGCTAGGAGGTTCATTATTTTTATTTTTATTATGAACAACCTACTTATGCTACAACTGAAATTGAAATTGTTCATTTATGCTAACAGTATCATTCTGTTCTCGTCAGATTCAAATCCAATTCCTACAGTTAAGACTCTACATTCTGACTTTGATAGACTACATTTAGGGATAGGTGAGCATTCCTTGTTCACAAATTCTAAGAAAACTGAAAGCATGTTTTTTGATGAGTATCATGAAATTTTTGTATTTGACTGGAGATTAAAGTCAAGTCATATTGAGAAGTTGTCCACCCAGGTATTTCGGTGTTTGGATATTTTTTTATAAATGCTTATTATGAGTTATTGAGTTGAAAATGCTGCTTGGAAATTTTCTTTTTACTGTCTGTATCTAACAGTTACTTGATTTTTGTAGGTTGTAGATAGTTCTTTGAATCATTTCAAAGTGCTGTACGAGTTTGTCTTTCATTTTATGTAATTTTCTTCTTAGGATACTCATCACTGCATATTATATTCAAAATTCAAAATCAGGACAGCCTTCTTTGGAAAAAAAGATGTGAATATCTGTATTATGATCATTATAGGCATATACCTGATTCTATTAGCTATGTGAAAAGTATATTTTATATGCTAGATAGAAGCCTATATGCTCTGTTTGAAATAGTCCTTCCTTCCTTCCTTCCTTAAAATGTCAATGTCAGATATATTCTGTGTTTTGGGCTGTTACTACTGCTAGATCCATCTTTAAGATTTTTTTTATTATAATTCACTATAATTTTAAAAAGCTACTTTTAAGATTTTTGTATGAAAATGTCTGTCTGTGACTGTTATTGATGTGAGTTTGCAACCTTGCAGTCACTTCAAAAAGGGTTATTTTTCTTGTGATATGCAAGTAAAATATAATAAAAATGAAAATAAATAGTCAAGCAAAGTATGCTAGCAACCTACATTATCCTAGGAAGCTACCCCTTGAGTCACCAGGCGGAATCTCGATGTTGTTACTTGGAGTGAAGGATTCTTCTTCATCAGACCTAGCATGTCCTGATAGCCCAGGTTGAGGAGAATCCAGTGGGTTCCTCTCACCAAGACTTATTGTTCAGGTGTTCATCTTTGACACTTTTTTGAAGCCTGGAGTGGACTGCCCATGCAAGAGTTGGGACTGCACCCTTAAGGATATGATTTGATGCTATTACCGGGCCACATCCACATGACCTGTACAGTCATTGGCAGGCACATCCAAATTTACTGGTTCCCTGTCATCTTAATGCTTGATACGCTGCTGTTGCATGTAAGACCCCCCCCCCCCACACACACACACAGTGTCTGTACATGAGCTCATTTCTGCTGGAATTGATAGAACAGAGGACTCCCTCATCTTTCAACTTTCTAGAGACATATGAAGACCTAAAGTCCATATTTCCAAGAAAGATATGGACAAGGATTCCCATCTACCTTTCAGCTTCCCTTAGTAAGTCTTTCTTTGAGAAAATCCTAGGGTATAGAAGACTTTCATGGATTGACCAATGGCTGCTGTCCTTATCCCTGAAAAATTACTCTGTGATTTTATGGAAATGAAATACGAGGAGCCTTGAGACATCCCCCTTTGTAGCCAGTCATAAGGGATGTCAGTTTTGCATCCTGAAAACACCCAAAGTTTGCTCCTGAAGACCCCCAAGGCAGATGGCCTTTATAAGCATCAGAGAAGAAAAATCCTGGCTAGGTATCCTTGGGCTACCATCTATGTGATTTTCTTGGTCCTGGTCAGAGCTCAAAGACCACGACACTTTGCTACCTGCAATTAATCTGAAGTCTTGGACAGGAATAGGTTCATAGGTAGGTACTAGGCTACTATTAGGGCCTATATAAGCCTAGCCAAAAAGGTACCCTGTCTTTCGCCACCCAAGAAAATTATTTAACAGTGCCCCTGTCGAGCAGAGCCACAGAATTGATCCCCAGGGTGAATTTCCTATCTCCCATCCAGTCATCAAGATTTTTCTTGAAGAGTGCTAATGAGGACCTTTGTTTGATATAGATAGGTAGTTTGTTCCAGAGTATGGAAAGTCCCTGAGACAGGAATCTATCCCTCCAGCATGTTCTGTTTATTGTGGTGACAAGGTTTAGGTCCCTAGAGCGTGTAGCTCGGAGGCATTGGGATTTCTTTAAGTGGAGCATGTCCAACAGCTCTGGGTTTGACATAGCTTTGTATGTTAAGCAGAGATCGCCTTTGAGTAGGCGATATGCGACGGAGTAAAGCTGGAGTTTTTGAGACGGTCTAAGTAGGGCATCTGTTTGAGGCTGGTAATCCTCTTTGTGAGGTATTTCTGTGGCCTTTCTAATTGTTGTAAATGTCTTGTGAGGTACATACCAAAAGAGGCATTGTACTCTATAATTGGTCTAATGAGTGATTAGTCGAGGGGAACAATGACCTCTTTTTTCCTGGATGAGAAACCTTTTGTGATAAGGTGTGCCATGTAAAAGGATTTCCTGACTACTGTGGTGATGTGATTATCAAAGGAGAGACTACTCTCTACCTGTGTCCCAAGGTCTCTTATGACACTCAGTGTTAAGTAGACTACTGTCTATGTGGTAGTTCATGGGTACAGAGTTTTTACCAAAAGGGATAACAATGCACTTTTTGGCATTGAGCTTGAGGCCATGGCTTTATTGATACCAGGCATCTGTCTCAGTGAGGCCCTTTTGTAGAATGTTCACATCATTAGGAGTTAGCCAAATACCTTCTGTGTTAGCCTGTACTTCTGAAAAGTAGATACCAAACCAGAGATGGTCCAGGACTGAACCCTGTAGTACTCCACTTGTCACTGGTCTGAAGTCGGACTTGGAGTCTGCTACTTTCATAGTGTGGGTTCTGTCAGTGAGCCAGTTGACAACCCATCTTATGACATAGGGATTTATACCTAGTTTAGTGAGTTTATCTATAATTCCAGAGTGGGGGATGATGTTGAAAGCCTTGGAGAGATCTAGACAGGCTGTGTGAAGCACCTTACCCTCATCTATGGCTTTGGTGACCGCTTCAAAGAAGTCTGTCAGGTTTAGGAATGGTAAGAAAATGCTTTCTTCTGGCCTTTACGTCCTTAACTATTAAACTCACCCATCCAAATTCCAGTCTACCCTAGTGGATGAAATATTTGTTAGCATGAGCTCAAAGAAAAACTGGTCAGAACTCCGTGTCTGGCTTCTAGCATTTGCTTCCATATGTCCTAGTTTTGATTTTGTCAGTCTGATGTTATAGCCAGAGTAGCATTTTCAGGTATATCTCTGTGCAGGATGGTCTGGTCAAGGTGGTCTCTTGTTAAAAAGGTGCAGCGGCAGTACATCCTGAATACTTTTCAAGAGAAAGTTTCACTTGGCCAGACTTTCACTGTGGAGCTCCCCTACAATTTCCCTTCCATCACTGTAATCCATTTTCAGACCTGATTAACCCATCAAAAAGAAGAGGCTTTCTGCCAGAAAGTGTAATCTTGCTCAGATTAGTGCTGTTCAAGGTGCCTAATAGGATGACACTGCATGTGTAACAGTTGCAGTCCTATCTATGTTCTGAGGTTGCCCAAGGGGGTAGAGATTCGGAGTGGTTATACAGGTTCAGTCCAGCTTGGAGAACTCTCACCAGAGAACATTGGACTCTAGATAGGATCACTGTCAGTCCCATCTTAGAACAGTTAGGTTCTCTTCCCAGAAAATGCCATTTTCAGAGATCAAGCCATCTACATGGAGCAGCTGAGATAGGCCTAGATTGTACTTCTCTGAAGGGCCATAAAGGAAAGGAGCAGAGGTTCTTCACCTTCCAGATCTTCATACAAAAGAAGACAAAAAGCTTCCATTACATCATGGACATTAGCAACTTCAGTAATCATATCCTGTATATCAGGGTACAGATGATGACACTGTAGGTGATCATGTCACAGGATACCTGGCTAATGTCACTGGATATGATGAATGCCTTTTGGCACAACTCTGTGCGGGGAATCCAAAAGATGTTTTTTTGATTTGCTCTGAGCAGGTATTACTTTCATTAAGATACAAATCCATCATCACCAAATCAGTTCAAACAGGTAATGAGCAGCCCTGCTAGCATTTCAGACTACTGCCTGCATTCAAGAGTATTCACTGAGGTGTTAGCCATGTTGACCAAAGCCTTGCGGGGGTGGGAATTCCATATATTCCCTTACTGAGATGACAAGCAGCTGGTGGTCCTGTTAGAAGACTCAGTAGAAGTGCAGACAAGTGTCCCCAGATGAAATCCCTGATGGTAACATAAATTGGATGAAGTCCTCTATTATCCTAGCTCAGATGATTGCTTTTCTTCTACAATAGTGCTGCATACTTATTAGTGTCATTTTTTCCTCCTGATAAAAAGGGCCCAGGACATCATGAACTTTGCAACCTGAGTGGGATGAAAAGGAGATTGTATCCCAGACCTCTTGCATCTTCTTAACTAGATGGCTGACACAATCTTTCTGTTGCTATTTTTATAGCTGAAGATGTGGATGTTGCTTTTTCCTCCTGATAAAAAGGGCCCAGGACGTCATGAACTTTGCAACTTGAGTGGGATGAAAAGGAGATTGTATCCCAGACCTCTTGCATCTTCTTAACTTGATGGCTGACACAATCTTTCTGTTGCTATTTTTGTAGTTGAAGATGTGGATGTTGCTGTGGACTGCATGGTCTTGTCTTGTTGTGAGACTTTTATCACCAGCCCCTGGAATGGTGACTATCGCCACCAGTCTTCCCGTGGGACTCCCAGTTGTTAAGGCAAACTTGTAGGTTCTGGCAGTGAATTGCTTCACTGAAGGGTGGGGAGCTCACTTCCACAGTACAAGGGGAATCATGCTGCTCTGAAGATGGTGTTCTACCTCAACCATTGCAGCAGCTATGATCCAAATTACTACTCTCACCAGTTGCAGAATTTTCCTTTGAAGCAGATCGTTCATTAAAAGGAACAATGAAGCTATCCATGGTCCTCTGTGTTGGATCTATATTGTTCTCACGAAAAATTCTGGGTAGTTGGTTAAAGGATTAAGGCCATCACATTTCAGCAGTTAGAAACCACAGTAGAACCAAGTATCAGGTGCAGCAACAACAGATCACACACATCCAGAATCCACCAAGCAGTTTTCTAAGATAAAATCTCTTTTAGCTTTTCATTCTCATTTGGGGGTGTGGATTTAATGGCTTATTCTGATTTAGATCTTCTGGAAATGGAGCAGTCCAGGGATCAATCTGCTATTGAAAAATGCCGTCCTCCCACTATTCTGGTCAGTGTAGTAGTGAAGTAGGGCAAACCGGAGTTTGCACTGGATGCTTTCTTCATTGTGTAGCTTGGAAAAAACTTGTACCTCTTCATGTCACTCCGTCTGATTCCATTACTTATCACAAAATTCAGAGACGAAAGACCAAAAATTCCAGCTTTCATCCCTGGGTGGCTGAGAAGAATATGGTTTCAAGATCTCAGTTCTGCGGAAACTCTCCTGGGCTGGGAGGTTGGATCCTTTATGGTTAGATCAACAAATGGCTCCATCTGGTCCTGGCTTCTGATAGAGATCCTCTGATCTAACCAGACTTTGTGGTGGGGGATTTCAGAAATGTGAAGTGGACAGTGTGCTTACCACTTGGCAGATATATGATGTCAAGAGAAAAAGGGTCTCCTTTTGGGTGGTGCTGTACCTGGTACTTCTCCACTGGTTAGTTTACAGGCGAGCCTTCCTGCCTCAGGCACCTGGTTGAATTGTGTCTTAGGTGTTACACTGTCAAGGTTCATCTGTCAGATATTTATGACCATCATGACTTTGTGGAGGGTAGGGCAATGGGTGAGAAGTGGCTGCTGTAACAATTTCTTAAAGGGGTTCCATGTTTTTTGTCCACCACTGATGAACTCTTCTTTCCATGGGATTTGAACTTCATGGCTAGCAGGGTTTTTCGTCACTTGTTTGAACGGACTGATTTGTTGATGATGAAGTTCGTATACTGGCAAATGCCTTTCTGTTTGGCTCCCTGTTAGAAGTACAAGACTTAATACTGTGAGTCCCAACACTTTGAAAATTGAGAGTTTATGAAAATTGAATTCCAAACTTGGTGTTTCACCTTTAAAGATTTTTGCTGTGCAACACGGTAAGATGTCTGCATCTCCCCCCACCCCCCACACATACAACTCTGCCACTTACATACTGTACTTTAGAGTTGGGGAGAGTGCTCTAACATGCCACAATGTTAGGATTAGTATGTATTCTCCATAGTTACACTTACAGTTCTGCAATTCCAAGGACTATTATGATTGTCAGGATATCAGTATGTTCCTTTCCTGGTGGTCATCATATTTGCTTGCAGATTCTCTGAGTTGCATGCATTTATGTGTGGGGAATCATATCTGACTTTTCGCAAGGCCCAGGTGTCCCTAAAGACCAGTCAATATTTCTCTGAAATGTGTTAACTAAAACGGTTCTATACCGATCAGTTCTCCATGTTTTCTTTGCCAGGGTAGAAATTTGGTCAAAGAGATACCCTCACATTCTAAGTCCACACCATCAGCTCAAATTTTATTTGAGGAGGCAACAAAAGTTTAGAAATGTGGAGCATACCTTTGTCTGCTTTATTTTGAGAAGGAAACGGCTGATAAAGCAAATTGTTTTCAGGTGGATTGCCATTTACACTGTCTTTTACACTTGAGTGGCTCACCTATCATCGTAAATTCACATTTTGAAGCCACTTCCACTAGATGTATTGGTGTTTCTATTGCTTTCTTCAAGAATGTCTCTATTGTAGACATTCGTTCCATGGCCATTTGGTCCTCAGGTCACACCTGCATCTGACATTACTGCCTTTTCAGTGCTGTAAGAGTTGGGCATTCTTTGGCACTTCAGTACTTTCATAGTCAACCTTCTGAGCCTTTATGCTTATGGGCTGTCCTCTGTTTTTTCCGTCCCAGTGCATTTACAATTTGTAATTCAGCCCAATTATAGAGTCACTAAGGAGGGTCCGCAGTATTAAATATCAGTTGGTTTGTGAGAGGGCCTTTCTTGGTGGGTCCCAAATGCTCTTTTGCACTTCATGAACCTTATCTATCTTGCTTCAGATGTTTGGAGTTTCCTGTAAGATGTCCAAATGTGTGAGTGATAAATCTTCATTGTTTTTTCTTGATTTTTCAAATTTTGCTTAGTTTGTGGTTTAAGTTATCTGGAAGGTTAAGATCTAACAGTGTTCCTCATGACAGCATGTTAATTATGACCTGCATCAGTACACAGGGTGCAGGCGCTACCAAAGTGGAGGATTCCAAGAAAAAAAGAGTTGAATTGGAATGGAACTGTGGATTAACCCAATAACAGACCCATCGAGGATGTTTTTTTCAGAGATCAACTAACAGAGGAAGGACATGATTTTGACTGTACACTGCTTCAAGTGTGGGAGTACAAGGAAATATTAGTTGTACTGATTTATAAAAATGACCATCACTAGAGAATGGTGTGTATCAAGTGAAAAAGGGCCATAAAAGTTATTTTTTAGTAAAAGTTATTATAAATCAATTGTAACTTGGATCTGTTTTCTGTGTTCTTAGCGATGAGCTGAGGGAAGCCTGGAGGATCTTCACACCCCTTCTTCATCATGTGGAATCATCAAAGGTCAAACCTCTCCCATATGTATATGGCAGGTAAGTGTTTTGGTTAGGATGACCTAGAATCCATTTTTAACAATGTGCTGAATCCATCTGTGCTGAAGTGACTGTAGAGAAAAGAACTCTTTATTGCTAAATATCAGTCCTTAATATATCAACAGGTTATGAAACCTGTACAGAGAATCTGTAAACCTGACTTGAGAAGCTTTATGTATGGTACTGATGCCTCAACACTGGAAAGGGGATAGTCATGCCAGAGTTACAAGCAACTGCTAAGATTACAGCTACCACCCTTCACAATCATGCAGGTGATGGGCAAGCTCAGAATGCTTGACAGTGGGTCGGACAGTAAAAGCTATCACAATCAAATGACTCATTCCATTAACTCTTTCTATGTCTTTGTAGAAAACCTTAAAAAAAGCCATCTTAATATATGTTGTCCCATCAAGGTCTCCCCCTCCAGGTTTATTACGTTTTCTTTCTTTATCGAATATATAAGTAGGAAGGTAAGGTGAGGCTGTAAGTTAAGATGGCCGTTAAACCATTTACCTTACTCAATCTACAACTCTTCCAGTGCTGCCTCACTATCATTGCAGAGAGAGCACTGTATCTGCACTTAATGTAGTTTGTGCGTTTTTTCCGACTGAGCCCAATTTGTTCAGGTGTTTTGAAAATATGTCTAGCTGTGGGAGAAACAGGGTGAATATATACATGGCTACATATGGTTATGAAGTCACTTGTATTGCAAACTCAGTTTACATTACTGTTGGAGTGTTAAATCTTACTGTTACTTTTAAAGTGGCATACATTGCTTGCTTTGGTTGTGTACTAGATTTCATTTATATAAATTAGACATTCAGTATTTACAAAGTTACTTGCAGTATCAGAATTTATTAAAAATGTTTTTTTCTTTTTGGTTAATTTTACATAGATGTTTACTTGCAGGTTCCCTTAAGTGGGTGTAGATTAGACTGCTGCTTAGCTTATGCATGGGTGGTGAAAGGGCAGTATATGCTAATGTGCATCCTGGATATGGAGTGCCAGTCATAATCTTAACCGTCCCGAAATTATTTACCACCACTATCCATATATCTAAGGGCAAGCAGCTAAACACAGTCTCTTCAGTGTTTTTCTTGCTGTTGTTCCCAGACATGCATTCTTTAAAACTGTTCATTTGGTTGCTTTTTATTTTACCCTTTATCTGCATCTTATGTTATGGTGTAGTCACTTTATATTTTTACTTTGAAACTCAGTCTTTTGTGCTTCTGAATCTGTGAAAGAGAATCTGCTGATCTAAACATATAACATATTATGTCATTTGTTTCTGGATTGCCAAACTAACTCTACCTACAAGATACTCAGTGCTACCTGTTAGTAAAAGAAAGAAGGACCTGTAGGTTTCTCTACAGAAGCAGTCATTAGCAAGGTTGTCTGCATGCTACAAATTGTTTGCCTCCCTTTTCAGACACTCAGACTTCTAATACCTAAAACCTAAGAAAAGTACTTTGAGGAAGAAGGAACAGTTCTGCAGTGGTAGGTGTACAAAGCTTATTAAAACATCTGAAGTATCCTCATCTTATTCCAGTTATTTTAATTCTTTGCTTTCAACTGTCCCATCAACAGCTTCTTTTGTGTTTGCTGCATTACTTTGTCTGCCTTTATTTATTTACTTTTGTTGACTGGGTAGACCCCACCAGGCATGTCCTATTTCTACAGTAGATCAGAGGTGGTATTCAGACTGACTAGGGATAATTTGGCCAAGGGACCAAGAAAACTCCCCGACTAAGTTTAATTTGGTATGGCACTGAGAAAAGTTCCCTACTCTTTTATTAACACCTGTATTAAATTATCAGTTAAGACATAGGCACACATACATTAATAGAAAAGGAAACAAACCATATTAACCTTTTTTATTTGCATACACGTTTTCTTTATTTATAACAGTGCTCATTTAGTTGAACTCTATATAAATTGTTCAATTCCTGCCTTCTCTCAAACCCCATGCCTCCTCCTCCTGAACAATATTCTATATGTATTGTTCCCACAAATTCCATTTATTTCTGTGTCATTTGCTTCTTTTCATTTTTTTTTAAAATGTCCCTATTTTTGCTAAATACCATAGAGTGCTTTTACTTCCACTTGATCTACTACCAGCTCAAACAGAAGGGACCTCTGTTTCATGTCTCCTCAGAAGTGCAACACCTTATGCTGAATTACACTGTCTGCACAAGATCAAGAGATTAGTCAGCTAATATAGGGATAAAATAAAAAACATTTTAATCTTAATACCAAATGCAAGTATCTGATGAGCTCCTGACAGTTTATCAGGACGTTCCCTTGATATATGTATTGTTGTGGCTTTTGATTTTGGAGTCATTCAAAGTATCAGTGTGTTGTCCTATTAGGCTTGTATTACCTACCCGTTCATATCATAACTGAAGACATTGTTTAAAGCAGTGATTTGGTAATGATGGTCTTAATATGCCTGAATGTTACTCACCTCACTAGTATCTCCTGTGCTCAGCACTGACCTAAATACTGACTTATTTCACTTGTATAGGACTTACCAAACTGCTCATTCTTAAGACCTTTGTTACTACCAGGCTTACTACTGCTTTGTTATTTCAATTCTGCACTTGCTTTCTTGAGCATAGTCAACATCTGTGACATCAGCTATGGGTTCTTCATTCGGATCAGGCCAGCATGTTTACATCAGAGGAAAATATCAGACAGATAATTTTCTCCCTGATAAAGATTGCATGGAGGAAGATTGTGTTTAAATATCTTGGTAGGTCCATCGAGTATACTAGGAGCTGTGATTCAGTAAAACATGGTACAAAACCCTCTCGTAGAGACTTACCATTTCCTCATTAAGCAAAACCAAAAATCAAAGGTTTCCATTTCAGGAGGAAGGATATTAACAAAGCAATTTGGTGGAATTTGTAGAGTTCCTGAATCTTCAGTTAAAGTAACACCATCCTTTGCTGCCACCTTTAAATGATGCAGCCACTGCAATCTGTGCAATTCATTAAAAAGCTGCTAGAATGTTATGAATTCCCAGCAGGACAACTTCTGTATTATGCAAAAGGTATAGATTTCAATGTCATCAAGATAGCTTATCGCTGGTCCAAGGCACTTGACTACCATATTTCCCAGTGGCAAGGAGTCCAAAAATTTCACACCATGGGTTAAGTACTGGAATAATTTTGTGGTGAGGGTCACAGCTGCAATGGCATTATAGTAGTGTGATACATTCTTAAGGCTATAAATGATACGGAAGGGTCTGTACTTTATTTGGTAACCTGATAAATTTACCATGGTTGTAGTCAGTTGTGTTTACTTAAGGGAACTCCTGGCTTAGGGTCTCTGTAGCTGCACCTAATATTCAGCAGAAAGTCATCAATGGCTCTTATTTTGGTTTAAATTAATTAATACTGAAATGTACATGATTAGTCAAATGTAGCTCATCTCATCTTCTTTGTCATTAGGTTTATATACTGTTTTTATTGCATTTCTTCTTGGAGCTAGTCTTGGGTATCACTCTTTCTCAAGTTTGACATCTGCGATCTCTTGTGCCACTTTTTGGTATATTCTGACCTAAAGGTTAAACTTGAGCTTGGACAATGGCATTTAACTCCTAACTATGAGCTTCCCTTGCCCATCTGACTGAAGCATTGTAAAACAGAAAAAAAAAGCAGCAGTCCTTATATTCTACAACTTGTCCTTTTTCCATCCTAAAGTAACTTGTTTTGATCACCTGAGCTGCACTCACATGTGATCAAGCATAGAAGCTCATGGTGGCAGTTGCTCATGTGTTGTTCTTATCACTTTGGAATGGGATTATAATACTCAAAAAACAGGAAGTTGTGGATGGTCCAGTGTTGCTGCACTCCAGATAAATAGTGAGACAAGTTATACTTCCTGCCTGTGATTGAGCTTTGCCTTATGTGCAGTGATATCAGAATGAAAATAATGTAAGGGTGCATTGTGGGTAGAGAATCTACATGGGAGATAAAGTAGATAACCAACACTGGCTAAAAATCTTTTTATTTGTGTTGTCATTGTAACAAGAGTAAGTTCAACCTGGACGTCTTTTAGGGTGTTTATTGCTGTGTGAGCTTTGCTATGTCAAATTACTACTTTGTTTTGGCATATTGTTCAGAGTTTTGATTCATTGATTGGTATTTACTGGTAGTTATTCATTAATCATAATGTACATTTAATTCTATTTTATTGTACGTGTTGCTTATCTTTGATCTCTGTAAAATTGCTTAGGAAATAAGTACTATAATAAAATTGAAGTCAAATTCATATTTGTTCATAACTTGACAAAATCAAGGACATGCTTTGCAAGAATATGTGTATTCAAGCTGCTATCTGCAAGATGTTCATCGTGTTACCCTGCTGCAGTCATCACACTTGGGTTATCCTGTCATCAGGCGGTCCCGCAGTCGGCCAGAATTCCAAAGTCTTGGTCCGGCATCGGTTGCTGTCGCCTCCTCCCTGACGTCAGTGTGCCAGGGGTATATATAATGCAACCGACTCCATTTTCTTCAGTCTTTCTTGCCGCGCGGTGCCCGAAGCAGAAGCAGTTCGCAAGTGCCGGTCGGCTGACTCCTGAGATTTTCGAATTTCATACTGAAGTCGTCTATAAAGCTAAGTACCCCGTTGGGGAAACTTTTCTTGCCTCAGTCCGATTTCAGAAAAAGTTAACAATTATATTTCTTGTGGGAAGCAAATAACTCATAAAGATTTTCATTCTTATTGCATTCCTTGCCTAGGCCCAGACCACGATGTCACTACTTGTTATTTTTGTGCTAGGTTTAATAAGCATACTATTAAAAGGCGCTTTGATTTTGCATGACACTACTTCGGTAGGAAATTTAACTACACCATGCCATCAAAGCAACCGACTACCGATGTGCACAAAAACCGCAGGGATAAGGACAGACAGCTCAGACCTAAGCCAGATTCCGAGGCCTCGGCCGATCCGGTCTCCGGTCCTCAGTGAGGCTCTGACACAGCCCCTGACTACCGCAGATCTGGAACCCGAGACCACTACGGAAATTTTGACGGAATGTACCAGGCCGACGCAGCCTTTTACTTCAGGCCCTTCCGACGACTTTGCTACAAAAGACGTCGGTGCTACAGAAACGCCATCTGTTTTTGAAGGCATTTTCAGACCGACGACACTCACCATTAAAACGTTTTCTAAGTCGAAGACCCCTTCTAAATCTAAAAGGACTGCACTTCAGTCTCCTGTTCAAAGCCCCATGCCTAAGAAACAGATGCTCAAAATGGCTGAAGATTAGATTTCTTTAATCAGGGGTTCCCAGCCCCCTCCTGACAAAAGGCCTAGACAAGAGGAAGATTATGCATCCTCTGAGCAAATGTCCATTTCCTCAGACTCCTCTGAGGACCAAGACTACTCCTTCTCTCCTTATGAAGATTCTGATGCTGAGGACTCTATTCCCTCAGCTTCTCCTGCTGAAGACTACTCCTTTGAGGAAACTTTACACACTATGAGGGAACATTTTCACTGGGAAGGTCAGGACTACTCTGACTCAAAGAAAAGGCTCAGAGAGTTTCTTTTACTCCCCCAACACAGACCACTTGCCATCCCGCCAGTTTTGGACATTGTGGATGATGTCTATTTAGAATCCAGTTTCAACCCAGACTCTCTACCTCCTGCTCCGGCTAAGCCTGACAGATACTATAGAGTGCCTGATTCCCACAAATTTCTTTACAAAAGCCCTGTAGCTGACCCAGAGACCATCTCGCAGGGTCCCAAGGGGGCTAAGGCTTCTATGGCTAAAAACCCAGTACCTTCTGAGAGGGATTCCAGAGCACTAGGCAGGTGGGGGAAAAAGGTTTACACCTCAGCCACACTAGCTATGAGGGCACTGAATTGTCAATTTCACATGCTTAAGTATCAGCAATTTCTAATCTCTCAGTTAAAGCAAAGAATGACCTCTCTCCCCCAACAATCTGAATTGAAAGAAATACAGGATCTGTTGCACGCCACTGAGCAGGTGGGCAAACATACCTTACAATGTGGGTTTGATTCCTTGGAGGCCTCCTGCAGAGCAGCTGTCACTGGGTCTGTTATATGTAGGCATGCTTGGTTAAAAGAACAAACTCTGCCTGATCATGTTAAAGCAAAACTACTGGATGCTCCCTTACAGAAGGATGTTCTTTTTGGAGTTAAAGCAGAAGAACTTTTAAAGAAAATGGAAGATAAGGCAAAATCTATGCAAACAGTCAAAGATTTCCTGCAAATACAAAGCCCTTGCTTAAGCAGAAACTGGCCAACAAAAAATTGGTCCTTTCCAGCCACTGACAGACCACAGAGGGGTAAATACAGACGCCCAAGGGGCAGAGGACAACCACAAGCCCAGTATAAACCTCGCCAATGGGGCTATACAACACAGAAGGGTGGAGAAGACAGGTCTCAAACCACCAGAAGGCAAACTCAATGACTTGCACCTCATCCAGCCAAGCAATACTCTCTTGGCAGCCCCCTTGGGGGGAAAACTCGCACAACTGGCACATTGTCACAAAGGACAAATGGGTCCTAGACCTAATTTTATGAGGATACAGATTCCACTTTCACGCCTTGCCAATGAAAAGAAGAATGCCAAACCTGCCACAAAATCAATGGGCAGAGGCACAAAAGCAAATTACAGCTCTCATGGACATGAGAGCCATTCAACTGGTACCTACTCGAGAGCAAGGCTTTGGATTTTACTCAAGACTCTTTCTAGTGCCCAGAAAGGACAATGCCTGGAGACCAATTCTGGACCTTTCAATTCTAAACACTTACTTACAAGTACCCAAATTCAAGATGCTAACACTACAGCAGCTACTTCCCATGTTGGGCAAGGAAGCATGGCGTGTAACGTTGGACCTCAAGGAGGCATACCTGCATGTCCCTATCAGACAAAGTTGCAGAAGATACCTCCGTTTCATTGCAGGTTCAACCCATTACCAATTCTCTGCACTGCCCTTTGGCTTATCTACTGCGCCCAGCGTTTTCACAAAATGCCTGGCACCAGTAATTGCATACTGCAGACAAAGAGGAATTCAAATATATCCATACCTGGACGACTGCCTCATCCAAGCAGAAAGCAAAGACATTCTCTTACATCATCTGGCCTTTGTAAAGCATCTACTAAACTGCCTGGGGTACACAGTAAACGAAAATAAGTCAAAACTAGTACCCCCACAAAAAATGACATTCCTGGGTGCCAGCTTGAATACAATGGCCCAGAAGGCTTATCTTACGCCAGACAAGCAACTGCAACTGACTCAGTATTTCAAGACAATGGCAACAAAGACCCAATTAACTGCAAGAAAAATTCTGCAGGCTTTGGGCTTCATGTCATCTTGCATACTAATAATACCATTTGCAAAGCTGCATATGAGGAAATTATAGTGGTACCTAAAGAGCGTATGGTCTCAACACAGCCACAGCTTGGACACAATGATATCTCTCATTCCCTGCCTACAACAGGAATTTCTATGGTGGTCACAGGCATGTCACCTCAACAAGGGTCAGCCTTTCACCTTGCCCCCAGCCAGGCAAACTATCACAACAGACGCTTCAGACTACGCCTGGGGGGCACACATGGCAGGGCAATGCATTCAAGGCCTATGGACTGCAGAACAAAGAAATCTGCACATAAATCAAAAAGAGATGATAGCTGTACAGAAAGCTCTGACAGCCTTCAAGGATCTACTACATCCAGGACAACTTGCAATAAAGATGGACAACACCACAGTAATGTGGTACATAAACAAACAAGGGGGTGCACATTCTTACCTTTTATACAGGCAAGCAATGACCTTATGGAACACAGCTCTGGCCTACCAAGTCCAGTTACAAGCTCAATTCCTGCTGGGACAGAAGAACACATTGGCAGACGACCTCAGCAGAAACATCAAAGATCCCCACAAGTGGAAACTAGATCCACAAATATTTGCAATGATAACTCAAAAATGGGGCCTTCCAGACATAGACCTGTTTGCCAGTCCTCAAAACTATCAACTGACAAAATTTTGTACAAGGACATTTCACCATTAAGCTTGGAAAGTGGACTCTCTCTTTGAAAGTCAAAAAGGAGAGACCACGACTGATTCTCATAGCCCCAGACTGGCCACGCCAGCACTGGTATCCGCTATTGAAAAATATGGCCCACAGTCCACCATGGATATTTCCTCAAATCCCCCATTTGCTCACACAACAAAGCAATCAGATTCTTCACAGCCAGCTCAAAACTTTAAACCTGGCTGCATGGCAAATCATCTAAACATCCAACCAGCTCCCCTTTCACAAGCAGTTCTGGATGTTATTCTGGAAGCCAGGAGGCCAAGCACCAGGAAGGCTTATTCGGACAAATGGAAAAGGTTTTGTGCCTGGAACCAAGCTAAAGGCCAGGACACAATTCAGCCTCACATGCCTCACATTCCACAGTATTTAACTGAGATGTTGCACAAAGGACTTTCCTTTTCCTCAGTTAAAATCCATGCTCCAGCTATTTCAGCTCACTACAACACGGATCCACCTTTATTTTCACATCCTCTTCTAAGGCGGTTCCTCAGAGGGGCAAAAAACATCAGACCACCCAGGAGAGCTCCTACACCAACATGGGACCTCAATTTTGTTCTGGAAAAACTAACGCTACCTCACTTTGAGCCAGCTTTCTCTGCAGATCTACAGTTCCTGTCATGGAAGACTGCCCTGCTCCTAGCAATAACTTCAGCTAGAAGAGTCTCAGAGCTGCAGGCACTAATGGCAGTGGAACCTTTCCTCATTTTTCATCAAGACAGAGTTTCTCTATGAACTAATCCTTCCCTTATGCCTAAGGTGGTCTCCAGTGTAGCTTTAAATCAAACCATCCACTTACCCACCTTCTTCCCCAACCCACAGAACAAAGGTGAGAGACTCCTGTATTCCTTGGACATTCACAGGCAGCTTCGTTACTATTTGGACAAAACTAAGGCTTTCAGAAAATCTGACCAGCTCTTTGTATCCTATGCTACAGCTTCCCAAGGGAAGGCCATATCAAAGCAAACCATTTCTAAATGGATAGGTCATTGCATACGTTTCTGCTATACCCATCATGGGAAACCAGTTCCTGCTGCCATTAGATCCCATTCTACCAGGGCAACAGCTACCTCTACAGCCTTTCTCAGGGGGGTTCCAACCAAGGAAATTTTAGAAGCTGCAACTTGGAGTTCAGTACACACCTTTACCAAACACTATCACTTACCTCTTTACTCAAAGTCCAGGGCAGGCTTCACCACTGCAGTTCTGCAGGGCCTTATAGCCTCCACTAACCCTCTTTGATACCGCCCCCCTACCTTAGCTTTGGGATTCAACCCAAGTGTGATGACTGCAGCAGGGTAACATGATGAACATAGTACAGTTTTGTACCTACCATAAATGTAGATGTTGCAGTCCAGGTTACCCCCCCCTCCATCCCCTCTAATCTACTGGCTAAATCTCTTCCATGCCTTACTGATGTATTTGCTTATAGCTGAAGGGATTTTGTGTTTGTGAAGTGGTTACTCCCATTGGTACTAATTCCTGACCACCTTTTTGGGGGCACCTGACATCCGGGGCAAGAAAAACTGAAGAAAATGGCGTTGGTTGCATTATATATACCCCTGGCGCACTGACGTCAGGGAGGAGGCGACAGCAACTGACGCCGGACCAAGACTTTGGAATTCCGGCTGACTGCGGGACCGCCTGACGACAGGATAACCCAAGTGTGATGACTGCAGCAGGGTGAACACTCGAACATCTACATTTATGGTAGGTACAAAACTGTACTTTCTTGTGACTGTGCTAATGTTATGCAAGCTGATATGAGGTGAGGAGATGTAGTAAATCCCCTTTTCCCAACTGAGCCTGCCTCACATTTTCCAGTACACGCAGCCAACTCTCAGGCCTTCCTTGCTGTCTGTACTTGCCCACTGCTGCATCATCCCAGACATTTTATTTTTACTGCTGCATACAATCATTTGGGCGGTATTGATTAAGGTTTCCTTTGCCTTCGTATTGACATCTTGGATTCTGGCTGTAGTGTCTGTGTAATTACCAAGTCCTCCATCAATAGTGGTTTAATTTGTGATGCTGCTTCAGCTATTTAAGCTGGTTTGCCATACAGAGACCCCCAACAACACAGTCCATGGCTATCTCAGTCCAACAGAAGCTAACATAGTTACAATGATGGTAGTGTAGGCACTGAATCTGGACACTGGACATTTACTAATGCTTCTGTGTAATGGACACACATACCTTCCTCTTCATTTTTTTGATAAGAGCCATGAAAGCAGGGGGACAAAGCATAGGTGTAGGGTTAACCTGTTGTCATTTAAATCTAAACAGAAATCCAAGTATACTTTGTGCCACTTTAAGTCACCAGATGTAGAAAATAAGGAAGAGTTCACCTTTCTGCCGTTTATTTTAGAGGGTTCTTTAATCGGTGTGCCCTTATGTCATTGTAAGAAAAATGCAACTAGCCCATAGACCTGACATCAGCTCTCAAAACATCTGTGAGGAGCCATCCATGCCCCAGAGTGAAACTCTTGAGAAGTCCTTTCCTTTAGTCAGGTACTCGGAGGAGCTACTTGGGCTGGTCTGGACTAAGATGGATGTGACAGCCCCACCCATGGGAGAGAGCAGAATCTTCAGGACTTATCACTTGCATCCTAATTTCACATCAGAAACTATATAGTATTTAATAAAAAGTAAAAATAAAAAATTTGGGAACTCTGCAGTCTCCTGTCAGTCTGTAAGTGCACCTCATGGTAAGTATTGATTCTCCTCAGTTTTACCCCTGCCTGGGAAATCATAATGCTCAATTCATGTCGACGTTTTCTAACCTCTGCCAGGGCAGGGATGTGGGTTACTGTACAACTTATTCCTTTCTAGCAAGTTTTGGATCCAAAGGTAGATCCATAGGGACCAGATGCCACGGCCTGGAGGGGTAAATTCCCCCATAATCCCCTTCACTCTGACATGGACTGTTGCTCTTATAGCATGGTATCAATGGTATAGATAGAAGGTGCAGTCAGTTTTTTTTTTTTGATAATAATAAAAACTGTTAATGAAGGAAAATGTTAAACGTGAACTGCATGCACGATATTTCATTATTGCAAGGAAGTCCTGGCTTCTTCAAACTATTTAAAATATAATACTGTAGTCTGTATTTTAGTGTGTATATTTAATTGATACAATAGTGAAACTGAAGTATTTATATAACAGGAAGGAATTTTCAGATGTAAATAATCTGAAAAGGTTGTGTTCACTAACTCATTTGTAGTTGAAAAATATATATAAGCAGGTATACTTAAAAAACTAAATTTAATTGCAGAGTAATATAGTATATGCATTACAGCTGTTTGACAGGTATGTAGACAGTTTCAAAGGTTACTAGGCAACTGCAAACTACTCTCCAGCTAAATATTAAAAATACAATAATAAGAAAAAGTAGCATAGAGAGACAGTGGCTGATGGGTGTTGAGTACATTTTGAATTGTTGGTTGGTTGTTTTCTTTATGGTTTATAGGGAGTTATAGCTGTGATCATTCCAAGAGTTTTTCTTGTATTTGATTCTGCTAAAACATTGAGTTCACCAATTAATTATTCACATGCTGGTTCATTTATATTAATTTATGGAGTCCATGGTATAATATCTACAATAAAAACTGCTCATCCTATGTATTTTAGTGTGAAATGCAATATATTATCTTATCCATGTGGTCAGTGTGTAGTGTTCATGTCACTGTAAATGATATTTCAGTGCACATTGTGTGAATTTGCGTAATACATCATATAATAATTGATAGGCTGTTTGCATTTAATCGTACAGTAGCTGTTATCTAAGCTTTTTACTTTCCATATTTTCTTCTGTACACATCTTAAAATTTTGCAGTGAGTCTTTATTTTCATGGGTTCTACTCTGGTCATGATTAGAAACGTTTCTTGAACAAGCCCAGTTGCCTAGTTACAAACAAATTGAAAGCAGTGAACTTTACACCAGACACAGCTTTTGCCTCTACTTTTAATTGAAAACAGCAAAAAAAAAAAAAAAAAAAAAAAAAAGTGGATTATTTTATTTAACATTTGTTTACCGGGAAAGACCAAAAGGGACAGAGCCCATTTTCAGCGGAGGCTGGGGAGAAATTCTCCATATGCATGTCTTTGGAATGAGGGAGTAAACCCATGCAAACGCGGGGTGGACATGCAGACTCCGCACAGAAGGCACCCCAGCCGAGAATCGAACTGGAGGACCTATTGCTAACTGCTGCACAAGTGAGCCGTCACGTATCAAAAAAAGATGTACATATACCCTTGAATAAAATCAGTATGAGTAATATTCTAGCAGTTGTCTTACACAAACTTGAAAATAACATTGCCAGACCTCGAACACTACTTTTTGATTACTGGGAGAGTGGCACATACCAGAAATATGGCGACAAGCAGTGATGACTCTCTTTTCATAAAATTAGATTTGTTTCATTCCATAGTGTTAGCTACTCATTAGTTTAGCATTTATACTTTGTGAAATATTGGAAATGGCAATCATGGATCTGTTACGGAAAGATAGAGACATCTTGCTCCTAGATCAAGAAATGTATGGGCTCATAAAGGAAATATCTTACTGTCTAAATTTGATATTGTTTTTTGAAGAAGCAAATACTGCTGTCAGTGAGATTCTGTCAGTTCACACATAGCATATTTATATCTAGCAAACATGTCTGACACAGTCCTACCAGTAAATATACTGAATTAGCTGAATCAGTTAAAATTAACTGCCTTATAATTAGGAGGATCAAAAGCTAGTTACTTAATGGAACAAAAGATGTTAGGCTGGAGGGAATATTCTTTGTCATAATGCATGACACCAGTGGTGTACTTTAGAGCTTATTGTTGGGCTGTTTAATTTTTCTGTCTTCCTTTTAGAAAGAAAAACAGATGAGTGATCACCCGTGGATGGCAGTTGAGTTGATAGCTGCAAAGCGAGGAACATTGTTAATTCCTCCGCTGACACAGTGGTACTGCAGAGCGTCTTCATTCTGCCCACTTAAATTGATGTGACAACAGTCTCATGTTCAGCATAAGAACTATAGCATCATATACCTTGGGAATATTATGTACCATGATTATAAAACTACTGAGAGAGACACTGTTGCAATAAACTGATGTGCACTCATAGAACAATTTTAGCGTTCATCAAAATGTCTCCACAGTGGTTGGAAAGCCATTTGGGATAGTTCATCTAACACTAAAAGGAACATCAGGAAACTAAAGTGAACTTAATGTGACAATATCTAAAAAACTGATCCAGTAAATTTTAGTATTCAGTGCAGCTTTTGGTATTTACTTAATGAAATTTGCAGCTAGAAACAAAAGGTTCAAATGTTTCTTGTAAAGATAATACGACTTCAGTTTTCAAGCTCCATAGATAATGTTAAAGAAACTATCATACTGTCATATAAGGCACTTGAGGGATGATCTTTGTTTTGGCCTTAAATCATTCTCAGACCCAGTTCATTTTACAACATTGTATATGGAACCCACACTCCACTGGTGTAACAAGAAAAGAAAAATAATTGTGACATAGTGTCTGCCAGTATTCTTGAAAAAGCAGCCACTCTTGGTAAAACATTGCACATATCTTGTCTACTTTAAACAAATTAATAGAGGGGTCTGTGAGCAGTAAGAGGAAAATGGATGTGGTGTTATGTCATTGAAGCTCATAGAATATCGGTAGATTGCAATGAACAAACAGGGCACACTCATGATTCAAGCATTTAAGGAAGTAATATTTGTATAGTGTGAATTGAGATGAGAAGTATCAGAAAAATAAACTAAGGCTTTCCAGCATCAGTAGCAATAGAATCATGTGGAAATTAACATGTTATAAAAGCATGTAATATTCACTGGTACTAGAAGTCATATTTCAGATAGGGCAGCAGTGTTACGCGGGAAATTTGAAGATAGAAGAATAACACTGTTTAACAGAGGCCACCCTGGAAAGGTTAGAAATTGGAAATGTGTGTATAACCAGATTGGTATGTGCCAGTTTAATCAGGCCCAGACCAAATTTGCAATTCACCAAAAATGAATTTACAGTTGTAGTCAAGAAAAGAAGACAAAAAACTTTTGAATTATCTTCTTTTCTGAGGACTGCTTTGCGCCCCAAACCTAACTAACATATAATCATCTCTGAAATCATACTAATTTAAGAGATAAAAGCAAACTCCATGTTGTGATTACCATGGAATAACAGCTTTTTATTTTGTTTTGGGGAAAACAAAGCTTTTTTTTTTTTATCAACCTACATTTTTGAAATTTAAAAACTCACTGTTCAAATGCACGCTTTTACCATATTGAATGACACCATAACCAGACAACTTTATAACAAAACAGACACTGATACCTGATTTTCATTAAGTTTGCAGTGTATACAGCTCTGTTTAGGGAACTGTACTAAGAAAAATCTGTAAGGAGACCTTTAGAAGAGTGCATCAAAGTTAGGTTGTATATATTAGATCAATTAGTTGCGTGATGAAAACTTGCTTGGAGAATATATGTGAGTAATTCAGAGCTTTAGGGACTCCTGGAGCAGTAACCATTATGGCATAAGCATTACAGAATACAAGAACCTGTGGGAAGGCCTGTTAAAAAAGAACCTGTGGGAAGGCCTGTTGAAAAGTACTTCAAAGTAAGACGTAAGTTAGATTAGTAGGTAGTATGGATATCTTTGTGGGGAACAGTATATATGCACTGCAAATAAAATTGAGGTAATCACACAGAAGGCCAGTAAAAGACTGGGTCTGAGAGTATTATGGGTTAGGATTATAATAAACGAGAATATATAATGTAAGATAAATCAGATTAATAGTAGTAAGTTGGCCCAACTAACTAAAATGCAGCAGTAGTATAGTAGTGGGTTAAAATGAAGTAAGAAAAAAAATCTGAATTTATCCAGTATCCATAAAGCACTTGCAGGAAGATCTTGCGAGGACATGAGCCAAGCATCTGCTCTTAAACAGTGTAAGATCAGAAATTTTCCCTCTGTCAGAAGGTAATAAATTCCATAAAGCTGGCACAACACCAAAGAAAGTTGTATTAAAAGAAGCCAGTAATGAAATAATGAAAAAGATTATTAAGCTCAGGAGTATCTCCCTTCTTGCTTCTTAAACAGTATGGGGTACATGTAGTGGAAAGCCTGTAAATGACTGTAGGGCAGTGGTTCTTATAAATAAATGACAAGTTTGAGTAAAAAAGAGTAGAGTGGCTCTCATAACAGGAAATAAGTTAATTGTGCTTAGCAACATGCACAAGGCTGCCATTTGCAAGAGAGGATATTCTTCTTTCGGCTATTCCTATTAGGGGTCGCCATAGCGGGTCATCTGTTTCCATTTCATCCTGTCCTCTGCATCTTGCTCTGTCACACAAACCACCTGCATGTCCTCTCTCACCACATCCATAAACCTTATCTTAGGCCTTCCTGTTTTCCTCTTACCTGGCAGCTCCATCCTTAGCATCCTTTTCCCAATATACCCAGGATCCCTCCTCAGCACATGTCCAAACCAGTGCAATCTCGCGTCTCTGGCTTTGTCTCCAAACCGTCCAACCTGAGCTGACCCTCTAATATACTGATTCCTAATCATGTCCATCCTAGTCACACCCAATGCAAATTTTAATATCTTTAACTCTGCCACTTCCAGCTCTGACTCCTGCCTTTTTGTCAATGCCACCATCTCCAACCCATGTAACATAGCTGGTCTCACTACCCTGTTGTAGACCTTCCCTTTCACTCTTACTGATACCTGTCTGTCACAAATCACTCCTGACACTCTTCTCCACCCACTCCACCCTGCCTGTACTCTCTTCTTCACCTCTCTTCCACACTCACCATTACTCTGAATTGTTGATCCCAAGTATTTAAACTCATCCACCTTCACCACCTCTACTCCTTCCATCCTCACCATTCCTCTATCATCCCTCTCATCCACACACACATAGTCTGTCTTAGTCTTACTGACCTTCATTCCTCTCCTCTCTTGAGCATATCTCCACCTCTCCAGGGTCTCCTCAACCTGTTCCCTACTCTCACTACAGATCACTATGTCATCTGCAAGAGAGGATGATAAAGTGATATTATCTTGTTTACCATAGTTTGAATTAATCAAGCATTGGCTGTAGAGCTGTATAAAGAAGCAGAAAAGTATATCTTGATGCTCAACACAGAGATCACTGTTGCAGTAGCCTAATCTAACTGAGTCCTACCCCTTGCTCCCTTGCCTTCAAAGCTTTTGGGCGGCTTCTGCTGTAACTGTTAGAAGCTGAAAAGAAGCTTCATAAAAACAGTTGAAGTGCGAATTTTTTCTGAGCTTTTTGCTACCAAAGAGCACTTCTTCAGCAGGCCCTGTTGAACTGTCGGTCGGATAATGATCTTTCAAAGCTCAGCAGATAAATTCCCTGTTGGGGAAAACCTCTTACTAAAAATAATTATATGAGAAAAACTTGTATCTTTCTGATTGATTTATTATTTTTACCTAGAAAACTGACTGCTGTGGCAACTGTCATTTCATTGCTAGGGGAGTTCACATGTTAATGCTTTTGTGAACCTCTGTAGAAAAGTTTAATTTTTGACTTGAACCTAAATGTTTGTGTTTTTGGGGCAGGATACTATGCTTTTGGAGGACTGTCGGTGGTTTACTTAACTTAGAAGTGAACCACCTGTTCTCTACTTTACCCTTTATTGGCTCATTCAGGCTATTGTATCTGCTACCCATCTGGTGACATATGGATTGATGCCTAGTTGTGAGAGTTTATCTATTATACCCGAGTGGGGAATAGTATCGAAGGCTTTGGGCCTGGTCAAGGTAGGTGGTGTGTACTGTCGTCCCCTCTTCCATAGCTTTGGTGACTGTCTCAAAGAAGTCGACCAAGTTTAACAGGCATGACCTTCCCTTGACAAAACCAAACTGTGTGTGATTGAGTGTTTGGAAGCTGCCAGTGTCCTTGTAAATGAGGTCTGTGATAATCCATTCCATGGCCTTCCAGATCAGGCTAGTTAGGGTGATGAGTCTAATTTCCTGGATCGGTGGACATTCCAACTTTGTGCAAAGGATTACAGTGGATGTCCTCCACTCAGCTGGGGCAAAGCCAGTACTCAGGCTTTGGTTGAATAGGATGCCTAATGGTGCTGCAAGTTCCTGCCTGAGTTCATGTAGGATGCAGCCTGGAATGTTGTCAGGTTCCGTGGAGGCTGTATTTTTTGCCTTTGACAAGAGCAGTGATGACTTGCTCCCTAGAGATAAAGGGAGGGGAGTCAGGTGCCAGGGATGTCCTGATTTAGACAGAGGGATTCAAGTTTTCACTGAACCTGTCTGCCAGCAGGTTGGCTATATCTACGGCATTTGTGTATGTGGTGTCCTTGACCACCAGTTCTGAGCACATCTGAGTGCTTCCTTTGTGATTGTGGACATATATGAAGAGGGCCTTATCATTGTCTTTAATAGATTTGACCAGTAGTTTGGATTCGAAGTTTGCTTTGGAGGATTTCACTAGTGCTCTTATTTGGTTGTCCAGGCTAAGGAGAGATTGCTTCCAGTTAGGCACCATCTCCTCCTTGGTCCTGGACAGCAATTTTTATTATAGAGTTTATTTATTGCAGATGTCCACCAGACAGGTTTACTCTTGCTTGAGGAGAAGAATTTTGTCCTGTTGGGTATTCCTGATTCCATGCAGCTATAAAAATGTTCGTATAATACTTTGGTTTAGGTTTGGACATTTGTGCCAGTTCCTACGGAGGAGGAGGGGGCTGTGAAGCTGTTTACACCTTCCCAAAGGAGGTTGTAATCAGCTTTGGAGAAGATTTTTTTGTTTGACCCTAGCTGCGGGGGGGGGGGGGGGGTCAGGGGAGATGGTGACTTCAAAAGTGACTGCTCTGTGGTCAGATCTTACCAGGGAAGATGACACTGTAGGGATGCTGCAGTCGTTACTCATGTTAGTTAATACCAAGTCCAGGATATTATCACCTCTTGTGGGGGTGTCAACCAGCTGGTCAAAGGTATTTGCATTGAAACTCCACCTTCTTTTGCTTTGCTGCCCATGGCTTAGGGTTTAGGGTCTGAATGTATGATAGGATGAGTAACCTGGTATGGCTGGGGTGCTCTGCATAGCTTTAAACCAGGTTTCTATAACTGAACAAATGTCAGCATCTTCCTGGGTTAAGAATGCTTGCAATGAGAGCAGTTTCATGTTTAGACTCCTAGCATTTAGAGGCATAACCTTTAATATGCGTTTTGATAAAATTTTAATGTTGGCAGTTTAGACTTTAGGACATTGCCTAAAAAGGCACTATGGGGGAGGCAAGACCCTTTACCAGAAGCCTGAAGCCCAAGGGAGACAGATGCAGGCCATCTCTGGCAAAGCATTGTGATCTGTCAGTCATGTCTTCCCAGGCTGTCAGGTACTGGATCCTCTTGGAATGGCACCAGAAACTAAGCCAATTGATAAGTCAAATCATTTTTTGTTTGTATTGAGGCATCATTCTGGGTGACAGTAGAATGCTACTTAAGGCTAGAACATACCTCCCTGAGACACACATTCAGCGAGCATGATCATGTCTCTCTTAGTATAGTCCAGGGAGGTATGTCTCACGTCATTTACACCAACATAGAATAAGACAGAGTCATAACAGTACCTGTTGTGGAGAGATTTGAGTGTGTGTGTGATGTGGCGGATTCTGGCACCTGACAAACCACTAACCATGACTTTCTCCTTATTCAGCCATGCATCTTTTTTCTGTGGTCCTGTTGGAGAGGTAGATGCTGCCACCACAGTTTGAGGCACTGTGGTTATAGGGATGCCCTTAATGGGCAAGGGAAATCCACTTTTGTCAGTCTCAAGGGAAGGGGCATGAGAATGTTCTTCTCTGAGGTAGGATAGGAAACTCACTTTGGGTACTACTGTGCCTGATGAGAGTCCATTTTTTTCCAGGGAGACCCCAGGAATGGTGAACATGGTGAGAAAGATTTCCCGTCTAGAGAAGACTTAATGGGATTTGGTAAGGAAATTTCCTTGCCTTCAATTTCTTCAAGTAAGAAAATAAGAGAGTTCCCTCTGTTTCTGACATGGATTTTCTGACAGAAGAGTAGGCATTGGGGGGGGGGGCCTCAGGAATTTCTTCAAAGTTTGAGCAATCTGATTCTGAGGAAGGCTTGGGTTCAGATTACTCCTGAAGATTTATCCTTTTTTGAAAGCTTATCTCAGATGAAAGACATTTTTCAGTGGGAGCAGAATGAAATTCCTAAAGCGCAGACAATGCATTATGAATTGTTGCAGTTGTAAACGATGATTTCTGCAGCTTTTCCTCCTGTGTTGCCTACTTTAGAGAAGGCTTTTTTCACTGCTTTTAGTTTACCTGATAGTCAACCTCCTACTCCTAGTAAGTCTGGTAGGTTATAACAAGGTACCTTAGATTCATAAACATTTTCTCTGTAATCACAGAGCAGATCCTTGGTGATTTCTGTTTCACAATTCTATAACAGATGACTGTTTCAAATCCTTTTCACCCTGACAAGGATGGGAAATAATTGGATATGTTGAGGAAGAAAATGTATTCCTCTAGTACATTATGATTCAGAATTTTAAAGTGTCAAGGTAGTATGCTAAAGATTTTGCATTTAACGTTTGAGAACATGCAGAAGTAATTGTTTAAGCAATCTTTGAATGCCTCTATTTAATCTGCTTCTCAAGTTGCTAAGCATAATTTAAAGTCTGTTTATGATGCTGCTGATTCCTTCTCTAGGGCTGCAGCATCAGTGTTAAAAAGGCTTAGCTTTGTTCTCAAAATATTCCTGATGATGTCAAAATTGAAATTTTAAATTCTCCCTTAGATAAGGAATTTCTGTTTGGCCGTTCCACAGCTGTGATGCTTAAAAAGTGTGATAAAAGGGATAGGATTATTCGAGATATTACACAATTTTTCAACCCTCATTCTTCAAGACAAATATGAATTTTTACTCCTCCTCAGCCCTCTCTTTCAAAAAATTTAAGTAGCATGGTGCCAATAAACAGGATTTTAAAAGTGATGGCAAGGATGCTTCAAAAAGAATGGAAAAGCCTCCAAAAATAAAGGACAGACCTCCCAGGTAGTATGACTGTTTGCCTGCTCAGATTCCCCCTTCCCACTCTGGCAACTTCTGCATAGCCCTGTGACCTCATTTTCCCCTGCATTACCAGATTGTAACAACCGAGTTTTAAATGTAATTCAGCAATGGTGCAGTGGGCAATGGGAATCCCTCCTCCTTTGGAAGGAGATTCCCCCTTGCCCTGTGAACTCAGTCTACTTGTTTCCTCCTCTCCTGTATCAGATATTTTTTCAAGAGGTAATATAACCCGTGCACCCCCCCCAGTCAGATGGGCAAACTTTTATTCAACATTTTTTCTGGTGCTGAAGAAAGAAGGATCCTGGAGACCCAAGATAGAGTTTTCCTTTCTAAATCTTTTTTGTCAAGATTCCAAAGTTCAAAATGCTTTCCCTTCATTTGCATTTACCTCTGATTTCCCTCTCTAGCTTTCATGGTAAAGCTAGACTTCAAGTGTGCTTATCACATTTCCATTGCCAAAATATTCAGACATTTTTTAACTTACATTATCATTTCTCTGTCTTTCCCTTTAGAATCTTTACACCAGTAGTATTCAGAAAGTGTTCGCAATCTCTTACTCAGTCTGGGTTTTCAAATCAACTTAGAAAAAAATTCTCTCATCCCTTCATACAGAATTATATTCCTGGGATGTCTGATAAATTCTGTCCTGGTAAAAGCTGGTCTTCCTTCAGACAAAGTAGAGATGTTGCAGCAACCCTTCCTGAGTTCCACCTCTCACAGCAGTGTTCCTGCTAGGGAATTTCTCATGATATTGGGGTATATGGTATGAATGATTCTAATAATTCCTTGGTCAGACTCCACATGAGAAAGATCCAGTGGTACCCAGGTCAGTCTGTCCTCAGCGTCTTCACCCTTTATCTTTTCAGATCCCTGTTTTGGGATTTGTAAAAAGGGAGATATTGTAGTAGGTACACCAGATCTCTTGCGATATAGACCTCCCATTCTCTCTCCTGACCCCTCTCCAGCCTGTCACTACAGATGCTTCAGACCTGGCATAGGGAGCAATCTCCAAAGAGGTGAAAGTGAAAGGTCTGTGGAACTCTTTTGAAAGACAGAGGCATATGACTATTAGAGGAATGTCAGCAGTGATCAACACTTTGCAAGCCTTAAATCATCTCTGGTCCTCAGGACTTTTGCAAGTTTACACAGACAGCTCCACAGTACTGCGGTACATATACAGTGGGATGTCTGAGTGCACTCTCTTTGCAGACTTGCTATGATAACAACACAGCTTATTTTGACTCTTCAGGTTTCATACAGTGTTCATAATTTACACTGCCTCAGTAGCATATGAATTCTATGCCTGCATACAATGGCATTTTTCCAGAAGTCAAAATTCCATCATCTGACTTCCTGAGACAGGGGATCAACTAAGATCCTCCAGTTAGGGGAAAACTAACCACTGTCACAAGATGTCAATTATTCAGCCTTTTAGTGCCAGCTGTAGGAATCACAGAGTTGAATTTCCTCATCAACCTACACTGGTGGATTACAGCTTTCAGACTCTGATAAGATCCCTTCTGAACACCCCTTCCTCTTTATTATTGTTTACTTTTGATTTCTTTCTGTTTTATTGATATATACATATATGATAGTGGTTTAGCTTGCCAAATGCTTGTGATATCGAATGTGTATAATGCCAACAAAAGTGATTTCAGAATCATTTGATCAACTCTGCCAGCATCACTGTGTGGGGAGGTCATGGAACAGCAAGGAGTGGGGATTTGCCCTTACCCTGCTGGTGTGAGATCTCAGAGTTGGTGTATATAATTATCAGGTGGTTGTGGGAGGTGTATGGGGCTTGTCCCCCTGCAAAAAACATTCAATTTTTTTCCAGTGTTTAAGTGTTCAGTCTTTTTGAATCAAGGTTTTAAAGTTCTCTGTGTAGGTACTTACGATATTATGAAGTATATTTACATGTATATTTATGACTTGCATTTGGTCTAAATGCAGGATTATCATTATTTGTTTTATCAACTGCATTTGGTCGATAAATGCAGGTGGTTGACAGGTGTGTGAGATCAACAATCCCTGGGTATGGGGAGTAATTTCTTTCCCTTTGGATTGTGGGATTTCAGAGTTAGTATCTATATCTTTGTCTGTGTATGTATATATATATATATATATATATATATATATATATATATATATATATATGTGTGTGTGTGTATGTGTGTGTATGCATGTGTGTATTGCAGTATTCCTCACATCTTGGGATTTCCTACTTAGAGTAGCCCGATGTCCAGTCCGTATACAAAAGTATTTGGTTGATTTAAGGTATGCTGTATGTCACATGTATGCTTCTCACATAGTATACAGCATAAAGGTAATGTCCAGACATGTCATCCTCAGAACATCTTTGCCACCAGTCCGAATGCATCTCTTAATTGTCAGACACCTGCATCCTGTTTGCTGGTTTCTGAGCCATTGCAGATAAGTGCCCTGCTGGGGTTTTGTTTTTTCTTGCCTTTCAGTTGCTTCTGGGGGTTTGTCATCCAGGAAGGGTAAATGCCAGTGTGGGAGATAGATTCTCTATAATGACCACCACAGACAGTGTTTATGTTGCATAGGTGCCTTTCATGACCATACCCTCCTATTCTATCTGTTAGGCTTTCGTACTGAAGACTCTGCATAGTAGGATTTCTTCCTTTGCATTGTATCTGGAGAATCGGCGACTTAAGCTTCTCACTAAGGATACTATGGAAGGAACTTTGCGCCTGGAGGGTCAGCTGTCAGGGAATAAGGTTAAGAAACCAAGACCAGAATCTTCCTCTGTCTAGCCTGCACTGGAAGTTTCCCCGAGATGAGTGAGAACTTGGAGGTTCGCCTGGCTTTGTTGTCTGATTCCTCTATCGAGACCAGGTTGGAGGCCAGCAGGAATTTGGTTCTCAGAATGTTCGATAAGGCTTTGCAGACATTTGTTTCAGGCATTCAGGGTGAACCACAGTTAATTATTCCCGAGAGGCCTAGGGGTGTTCCTCAGATTTCAGTTAGGGAAGTCATTCCTACTACTGTTATTGAATGCTGTCCTGGGTTAGAGCATTCTACGTTTTGCAGGGCAAGCTTCCTGTTAAAGAAAAAGCAAAAAACTAAACAGTCTCTCCTACCACTAGGGATCCACAGAGTGAGTGGCAGACCTTCACTAATGTTTGTTTAATGCTTTGATGGCATTGAAACCTCCTCAGGGGGTTTCTGTTCTAGCTTGCATGTGGTCCTCTACTCTACTTAAAAGACCCAGGGAACAGGATTCCTCTAAGGAGGAGTTGGATTCTGCTGAGGAATCCCTTGCTTAGTCTTCTCAAATTCCTTCTCCTTTGGACTATGGGTCTGAGAAAGAGGAGTCTAACAGTCCTGATACTCCCTTCGAAGAAATTTCTTTTGGGGACACAGTCTCCAGGATGATGGAATTTTAAATGAGATTGTGCTCAGGTCTCTGAAATCCATAAGAGGTACTGTCTGTTGCTGCAAATGAATCTCCAAAACGTTCTGCTATTCCTCCTGTTTTGGCTGCATTGTTGGATGCATTTTCAGATGCCTCTATAGCTCCTGATGCTCTGCCCATTGGTCCCAAGAAGCCTGGTAGGTTTTATAGGGTGCCTGAGGACTGTAACTTTTTGTACAAGTGTCCTGCTACTGACCCCTCAGTGGTGACAAGCTCTCTCAATTGCTTCCTTCGCCTAAGTTATTGCTGTCTGAAAAAGACAGCAGAACCATGAAAAGTCTATGTAAAAAGGTTTGCACCTCAGGTACCTTGGCTTTAAGGGCTATTAATTATCAGACCCATATTCCCAGGTTTGTGTTGGCTCTCCTTTCTCAGGCTTGTCAGGTTATTTCTGATCTCCCAGACTCTGAGGGTAAAACTTCTGGTCTTCCCCTGTTAGGAGCTTCCTCACAAGTGGTTCATTATTCCATCAGGTGTAGTTATGATGCACCAGATGCTTCTTCTAGCGCTGCTACTTTTGGTTCAGTGATGTGAAGGTATTCTTGGCTTCAGCTTCAACCATTGCCTGTTGATATCAAGGATAAGTTGATGGATGCCCCTCTTGATAATAAAGACTTGTTTGGGGAAGCTGCTGCTGGTTTGTTTAAGTCCCTTCAGGATAAGGGGGAAGGCTTTACAGAATCTCAGACATGTGTTTGTCTCTCCTCTTTCTAAATTTCAGAGAAACTACCCCTGTAAGCCAGCTTATGTTTGCAGGCAATCTTGCCATCCTCCTAAGGGCAAAAAGAGTATAATGTGGTCTCCTCCTGCTAAGGCTACTCACTTCAGGGACTCAGAAGTCTTCCTTTCCAGATAAACCAGGTGCTGTCTGACTATCCATCTCTTCCCAGCCATGCTTCTCTTTCTCTTCATCTTTCTTTCTCTCTTCCTGTTTGGCTTCAGATTACTCAGGATTATTGGGTTCTGTCCATTATTTGCCAGGGGTATTTCATGGTGTGGAAATCCTATCCCCTTGTTATGGGCATTCCTCATTCTCCTTGGGAACAATTTCCTTTTTTCCCCAGAGGTACTTCGAGACCTTTTGACTGGAGGTGCTATTCAAGAGGTGCTTGTGTCCCAAAGGGGGAGGGGGCTTTACTCCAGAATGTTTTTAGTTCCCAGAAAAGAGGGTACTTGGAAACCAATTCTAGACCTCTCTCATTTAAGCACGTTTCTGAAGGTGCCCACATTTTAAATGTTGTCCCTTCAGACTCTGTTCCCTTTTTTGCTTTCTCAGACTTATCTGGCATCTCTGGATCTCAAGGATCCTTATCTCCTATTCTTATCCATCCATTTTCAGGAAGTCTTTGCATTTCCCTGCTTCCTGGCATTTTCAGTTCTCTGCTTTGCCCTTTGACCTTTCTACTGCCCAAGGGTGTTCACCAAATGCCTCGCTTATGTCATAGCTTTTTGCAGGCTTCAGGGGATCCAAGTATTTTTTTAATTAGACAACCTGCTGATTCAGGCATCCAGAGATCCTGTTGCAAAATCTTAATTTTTGTCATTTCTCTTCTTCAGAGCATGGGGTTCATAGTCATAGAGTCATAGAGTCATAGTCATAGATTAGTACTAATCTATGACTCTATGACTCTTGGAAACCAATTCTAGACCTCTCTCATTTAAGCACGTTTCTGAAGGTGCCCACGTTTTAAATGGTGTCCCTTCAGACTCTGTTCCCTTTTTTGCTTTCTCAGACTTATCTGGCATCTCTGGATCTCAAGGATCCTTATCTCCTATTCTTATCCATCCATTTTCAGGAAGTCTTTGCGTTTCTCTGCTTCCTGGCATTTTCAGTTCTCTGCTTTGCCCTTTGACCTTTCTACTGCCCAAGGGTGTTCACCAAATGCCTCGCTTATGTCATAGCTTTTTGCAGGCTTCAGGGGATCCAAGTATTTCCTTAATTAGACAACCTGCTGATTCAGGCATCCAGAGATCCTGTTGCAAAATCTTCATTTTTGCCATTTCTCTTCTTCAGAGCATGGGGTTCACAATAAACTTTAAAAAGTCTTCTCTGACTGCTTCTCAGGATCATGTTTTTCTGGGTTGCAGGATTCAGACAGTGCCTATGCTGCCATTCCTTCCTCCTCCCAAGACCTTAACTCTCATTTTCTTCTTTCAAGCTCTTCTTTTTCTGGCCTCCATTACAGCCAGAGAGTTTCTGAAAGCTGTGGTTTTCATGGCATGCACCATCCCTATGCTCCCCCTGGCGAAAACTCCACATGAGAAAGTTTCAGTGCTTTCTGAAGTCAGATTGGCTTTAACATACACATTCTGTAAACTTTGTAGTTCCTCTTCTACTTTGTCTCAAGAAGGAACTCCTGTGGTGGATCCAGGGCTCCTTTTTCATCCAAATCTCTCCAGTCAGGAACTGTTCACAGACGCTTCAGATGTGGGATGGGGGGCAACTTTTGGCTCTCTAAAGGCGCAGGGGGTCTGGTCTCCTCTTCAACAGAAGGAGCACATCAGTGTCAAAGAGATAATAGCCTTTCTGTTGGCTCTTCAAGCTTTTCATACTCTTTTCTCCTCATGACCTCTCACGGTATTTACAAACAATGCCACTGTGATGTGGTATATAAACAAATGGGGGGGGGGGCAGTATCTTTCCTTCCTTGCCAGTTGGCTGTCATGGTATGGGATCTTTCTGTCCAGAATCAAGTGGCTCCTCAGGCAGTTTACATTCCCTCAGGTCAAAACATTGTGGCGGACTCTCTGAGCAGATCCTTAACTCAAGTTCCATGAATGGATGCTTCACAGGGATTTGTTTCTGGAAATTGTCCATCGGCAGGGGGTACTCCTCAAGTAGATCTATTTCCCTCCCCTCTGAACAACCTCCTCTCTTTTGTGCCAAAGTCCCAGGTCTTTTTGTGTGGGAGGTGGACGTCCTCTCCTTTTCTTGGGATGGGATCTTTCTTTATGCATTCCTTTTCCTTCCCTATTCCAAAAGTCCTGTTCAAAATTCAACAGAATGCTCCCAATATCTTGTTGGTGACTCCCTTTTGGCTGAGACAGCATTGGTTCCCTCTTCTGCATTTAGCCAAGGGTAATCATCACAAGCTAGCTCACAGGGTGTGTGATGTGAGGTAATGCCGGCTGTGCCAGGAGAAGTAAGGCAGTGGATGGGGTCTATATTATTTGAATGAAAGTTCAAAATGTCAATCGCTAGAAACAGCGAAAATGCCGATAATTGATGTCTGTTTTGTGAGATCACGGTACAGTGAAGATTGGGAAATGTGCCCTTTCCTCACTGTAGTGCGATCACGGAGTTGGTATATATAATTAGCAGGGGGGTGCAGCCCCCCACAATAAAGGATTTGATTATCGGCATTTTCACTGTTTCTAGCGATTGACATTTTGAACTTTCGTTCAAATAATATAGACCTAGTGGATGTGTAACATATGCCAGCATAGTTAGCTGGAGTTTTGTAAAGAATTATATGTCATTTGTATATCAAACTGATTTGCACAGGTGCTTGTGCTGAAAATGTATTTGTAAAGCTGCTTGTGTTAATGTACCAATAATGTGTCCTGCTGGACAGAAAAGAAATACACATGTGTGTGAGACTGTATTGTAATTGTTGAAATGAATATATTGTAATAAAGGATACTGGAAGAGAAGAGGTTAATCTCATTCCAGCTAACTTTGAAAAATAGTCTTAAATTAAATTACCTGGTTTAGGCCATAAAGACTGTATCTCACAGGTCTGATTGCAGCCAGAGACAAAATGTCTATGAAGACAAGGACTAGGGATCCTACTGTATTGTCTTAGGGGTGAACTAATTGCTACCGTGGAAGGGTGGAAGTTTTTTAAAATGGTTTTATAGCTTCCAGATGCTATATCACATCTTAGCAAAGCTCTGTGTGTTTGTGTATTATGACACACATTTGCTAGATTCTGGTTCACTTTCTAGTAAAGGGGGTAGTGTGGAACCAGAGTCAGATGAATAAGATGTATGTGATGTTATTCTGTAATCCAGCTCTGAAGTGATGTTTTAATACTAGATGAGACAGAAGTCTCAGAGCACTCTGTTTTATAACTGACAAGACCACTCACCCACTTCATCTTGCCTTGCTCTAGTAAGTGAACTAGGGGACAGTAATTCTTTAGATCAGTCAGTAAAATATACTGAAATTAAGTATTGTTTTTCTGTATCTTTGTGAATCTTTTCATATGTGTTATTTTTAATATTTCCTGTGATTGAAACCCTGGTGTTTATTGTAAATAGGTATTTCATATTTTCATGTTCTTTTATGATTTATTATTAAATATATGTAATCGGTTCATTCTGACTGGTCTTTTAGAGAATATTTTAACCTGTGAGAGTACTTATATTTATTTGGTGACCCTGTGGCCACTCCTGAAATCCTTGCTCCATTGGTCAAACACTGCCATTTGTCTTCTTTCGGCTTTTCCCAGTTAGGGGTCACCACACGGAACTCCGGTCCACTAATGATTGGCAGTGGATTTTTATGATGCCGAGTTTTAGTATTAATTTTACTCAGTATAATTGGATACCCTTGTAAGAACCTTAGAGTAGCTGGCTTTGGGGTGTTCTGTTGGCAGTATCTACCTTATAGTCTGGGCTGAGTGGGGATATCTTACAAATCTGTGGCAGCCTTTCCCAAGTGTGTGAAAATCAAATACTCAGAAGTGTGTGTGTCAACTACGTGGAGGAGGAAAACAGAGCACCGGTTTCACAGACAGGGTGGTTGAGGACTTTGCCTGGAATACTCTGCTGAGGGATCAATTCTACAGCTGTGGGCCTGGTGAGAGAGAGGAAAGTCCAGCTCCAGGACCGGAGTGTGTTCCCTGTATGCTCTTAAGGGAAATTGTGCTTGGTGCAGAGAGCTACATCTGGAAATACTTTGTGTATCTATCTTTGTTCCAAGAGAACATCCCTCACCAGTGTCAGTGGTGAGGATTGAGGCTCCTTGATTACAGGCCCAGAGTAGGGAAGTCATAAGCTGGACCTACTGACAGAAGACAACATATCTCTCATCCATCCCCACCTGTCCACTCTTCAGCTAGCATTGTGGATGATAGGATTTTGATTCCACAGACACCTTTTTTCTGAGGATAGGTGTATGGTCCTGCAGGAGGCCAGGAAACACAATACTAGGAAATCCTACTTATCCAAATAGAAGAGGTGTTCTGTTTGGTATCTTTCTTCTAAACTGGATCCACTTTCTTTGGATGTTCCTTTGGTTTTTCTTATTTGTATGAATTGCTCAGTGCTGTTTTTTTCTGTTCTGTTAAGGCCCACTTATCAGCTCTCTCTGTTGTCTGCCTTTATTTCCTCCTTTAGCTTCTAGATTTGAAGCTAAACAAATCAATAAAGGTGTTCTTCATATTAGGGCTCCCAGCAAGCCTGTCCCTCCTCCCTGGGAACTTAATTCTGTTTTGAAGAAGATGACTCAGGCTCCTTTTGAGCCTGCTGTTTCAGCTTTCTGAACTTTAAGCCCTTATGTCTTGTCCTACTTTTCTGGTGTTTAATAAGGACAGTATCCTTGCGTACTAATCCTTTTTTTATGCCCAAGGTGGTTAATGAGTTGTCACTTTTCATTTGCCCCCCCCCCTCCATAATCTGCAAGTGAGAGGGTGTTGCGTACCTTGGATGTGCATAGGCAACTCAGATTTTATTTAGCTAAGACTAAGGCTATTAGAAAAACTGATCAGTTGTTTGTTTCTTTTCATCATAGGTCCATAGGATTACCTGTATCCACGCAAACTGTGTCTTCTTGGATCTCAAAGACTATTTTGTTTTGTTATTCTTTTCATTGGTAAGAGCCTTCCTTCTTTTGTAAAGGCTCATTCTGCTAGGTCTGTCGCTTCTTCTGGTTCTTTTTTCAAGGGTTTTGATACTAACTCTATTCTTGAGGCAGCTACCTGGACTTCTCTGCATACTTTTACTGAGTACTACAAGTTTGATGGAATCTCCAGAGCTCGAGCTGATTTCCTTCATGGCTTCCGAGAGGGCTCTGCTGGTCCTCCCTCCTCACAGGTTTCTTCTTGAGCTTTGGCCCCCTCTCAAGATGTAAGGAATACTGCAACCAGTAAATGACATAGCACAGTTGTGTAAACTCTTAAAATAACAGTAGATGTCCTTTCCTTCGCTGTTGCAGTATTCACTTCCTCCTCCATCCCCCTGGTTCATTTCTCTTCTGGATGTACTGCTTACCTCTTGGTTTTCCTTGGGCTGACATTCCTACTGGGGTTCTCACTTCTGAGGATGATACGTTCAGATGTCACCCGAATGCCTTATGCTATGCGAGGCACATATGTGTGACATGCAGTGTACTTTAAAGCAACCAAAGCCTTTTGTATACTGGCTGGGCGTCTGACTCCCCAAGACAGGGAATCTTAAGACATAAGGAATACTGCAGAAGTGAAAGAAAATACATCTACTGTTATGGCAATATTTTACACAACTGTACTATAATTATCAGGGGGTCTGTGCGGATGTGGAGGGGCTTCCCTCTTGCAAAAAATTATGTTTTAAAGTTGCATGCGCAGATGTTCTTTCTCGGCGCATGCATGCTGATATGTCGACATTCAGGAGGTTGACATTTTGAAGGATGAAGTATGGACTACTTTACTAAACTGAGTAGACCTATATATATATATATATATATATATATATATATATATATATATATATATATATAAATGTGTGTGTATGTATATATTTTATATATATATATATTTATATATATATATATATATGTGTATGTATAATGTGTGTGCGTATATATATATATATATATATATATATATATATGTGTGTGTTTGTGTTAACTGTGTGTGTGTGTGTGTGTGTGTGTGTGTGTGTGTGTATATATATATATATATAATATATATATATATATATATATATATATATATATATATATATATATATATGGTATTTAACACAGTCGAGGCTTGGTTCTTAAAACGTTGCCTCCTTTTGAATGCCAAAAAAAAACAAGCTCTTACTTTTCACACCTAACAGTAATCGAATAATGGCACCCTTATAACCCCCAATTCTACCACCAAACTCTTAGGAATCCCAATTGACAATAACCTTACCTTTGATAACCATAGAAATAACACCATAAAAACCGTAAATAGAAAATGGGGCTCCCTATATAGAATAAAACCCTTCTTAACACCAACAGCCAGAACTACAATTGCCCACTCCCATATAATCTCAACTCTTCTTTATGCTTCCCCCATTTATACTAACCTAAAGAAAAGTAATCTATCTAAACTAGCCAACTCCTATAACAATATTGCCAGATTTGCCACTGGGAATCCATTTAGAACTCACCACTGTCAGAACCTACAGCAGCTTGACTGGCTTGAACTAAAAAACATTTTGATACTTTCCCAACTTACCATTGTCCATAGGATATTCTACCAACCTAACAACACACCAATACTTTCTAACCTTATTACCCCCTATACAAACCTCAATTCCTTACGCTGTTCCACTAAACTATTGGCTAGCATTAACAAGTGTAATAACTTGGCAGGTGACTCCTTGTTTTCTAATACCGCTGGGAAATATTGGAACCTGTTGCCATCAGATTACTTCCCTCCTTTCCACTCTTTAAACAAAGGCTCAAGATACATCTTAAAACACACTTGTTATGCCCTTGCTGTTACCCTGACTAATCTTCTGCTTTCTCTATTACCTTATCTCTATACTGCCTCCCTTCGCCAATTAATACTGCTTACCCCTTAGGAAGTAGTCGCGGTGGTACAGCAGTAGCGTTGTTGCATCACAGCAAGAGGTTCTCCTGTTTGATTCTCGGCTGGAGTGCCTTCTGTGTGGAGTCTGCATGTCCTCCCCGTGGTTGAGTAGCCTCCGAAAGACATGCGTGAATGGGCATGTCTTCGCTGAAGGTTAGGAGTCAGGCTGGCAACTCCACACCATAAAAATCTACTGCCAATCATTAGCAGGCCGGAGTTCCGCTGTGGCGACCCCTAACCAGGGGCGGCCCGTGCTATTGGACTGCCGGACTGCAGCCCCCTCAACAAAAAGTAAAAAGAAATAAAAAAAAAAAGAAAAAAAAAGTTTACAATTTTCGCGGACTTCGCGCATGTGCAGTAGTCCAGACTACTGTGAGTCTACTGCGCATGCTCCAGGCAGTCCGGCCGTCCTGGTAGGGAAACACGAGCAGAGTCTGTGCACTTTTAAAGTGCACAGACTCGCTGGGAAAACGCGTCGGGGCCGGACTGCAACACCAGCAGTCAGGAGTCTCTCATCAGGAAGGGGTTTCATCGGATCTTGCGGGTCTTTGTATTATTGCGCGGGCATGTGGATGTACGTTATGGAGAATGGACAGGTAAGTGTGTTAATTATGGTGCTTTTAACGTTTTGATAGGGACTTAGTGTTAGAAGATGATGGTGTGTGTGTGTGTGTGTGTGTGTGTGTGTGTGTGTGTGTGTGTGTGTGTGTGTGTGTGTGTGTGTGTGTGTGTGAAAATGCCCCAGGTGCTCATGGTGGTGTGGTAGGGAATACCTCAGGCTTGAACCCTGTACCCTGTATGCAGGTGTTAAAGACTTGAGTTCCCTACCCACCACCATTTGTAAAAAAATTGCAGAATTTTGCCTCATATTTGATCTGATCTGTTCCTCATAATATCTGTAAATGTTGCAATGCTTGATATTTGATGGTGCACTGGTAGCATTGTTGCCTCACAGCTGCAGGTTCTCAGGTTTGATTCTTGGCTGGGGTTCCTTCTTTGTGGGGTCTGTATCTTCTCCCTGTGTTTGTGTGGGTTTGCTTTTGTGTCCTCCCATGTTACAAAGACATGTCTGCATTATTTCTTCCTGGTCCTCTGCTGAAAATTGTTTTTTTGTTCCAAGTCAGACTGTCCTGATTAACAAATGTTAAATAAAATTGACAGGCATTTGAATTTCAGACTTCAGGTTTCTGAATGTTTAATCTCTTACATATTTGATGGTGCAGTGGCAGTATTGTTGCCTAATAGCTACAGGATTTGTGGTTTGATTCTTGGCTGTGGTGCCTTCTTTGTGGAGTCTGCATCTTATCTCTGTGTTTGTGTGGATGTGCTCTGGTATCCTGCCATTTTACAAAGACGTGTCTACAGTATTTCTCCCTGGGCCTCTGCTGAAAATTGTTTTTGTTCCATCAGAAGTAAAATTGACAGGCATTTGAATTTCATACTTCATAGTCTTCAGAAAATACGTAGCAAAACAACTTTTTATTCTAGCAATAAATATATAGTAACACAACCTTTTATTATAACAATTTTTTAAGTTTATAAGATGACTATTTGAATTTTTCCTTATTTTGGGACTGTAATACCCTGTTAGTGGCTTTGTCCAGGTTTTTTGTGCTAAGGTTGACAGCTATGGCAAGAACTGAATTCACTGAATATGTTTGAGGGCTGTATTCCCTCATTACTGGGTTTGTCCAGGTGTTTTGTGCTAAGAGGTTGACAGCTATGGTGAGAACTGAATTCATTAAATGATAGCCATTTAAGTTTCAGTCTTCCTCTCGTTCACAAAACAGCTGATTTGGCGTAGTGGTTTGTTGCTCTTGACTGTTTTCCACAGGGACCTTGTCTGTAAAATGTACGGTGGTAACACAGCATTTTTCTTTCACAAAGCAGGTGATTTGGCATAGTGGTATGTTGTTCTGACTCTTTTTTGCACAGGGACTTTGGCAGTAAAATGTATGGTTGTACCGTGGTAACGCAGCATTTTATTCTAGCAGCTTTCCAAGATTAAACAAGCAATGTTTAATGTGTCCCTGGTTTTTGCCCTTTTGACCCACCCCAATAAATTTGGCTTTTTTCAGACTTCTTGTGCTGCGAAGTTGAGATGCAGTTGAGTATTGAGTAGATTTTATAAGGAGCTGAGAGCTGCAGGGGAAGAGAAGTTTAGTGCTAATAGCACAACAGGCTGTGTGCTTGCTTTTGATGCAGAATGCTGCCGTACTGAAAGTTAAGATGCTAATTATGAGCCTGTTATCAGTTTGCCATCCATTTCCTATTGCAATATTACTAGCTTATTTTTAATGTAATTTAGGCAATTTATTCCACAGGGGCATCAGACACTTTATTGTTCGATGAAACCATGAAATATAAAGGTGATTGCTAGCACCAACCTCTTCATTACAGATTTATTTAACGTGGAATTATTTAGATGACTTTTTTACTACTTCAGAGATTTTGCATATTTACTGATAATGGTGGACTGTAGAATTGTGCATATTTACTGATAATAGTGGACTGTAGAAGCTTGAGTAGACATTTATGATGGAAATGTTCTGAATTGGACAGTTTTGTTTCATTGTTTACTGGAAAAATGTTCAAAGCAATAGGAAGGTGTATCAAAGAGCACATGTATGTTTCATATGCAAGGGGCCTGTGATTTGAAAACAGCCCAGAATTAATTTTTATCTGCCACGAGTAAAATGTATTTTCTTTGAATGTGGATTTTAATGTTTCAGTGAATGTGAGTTTCAAGGGCAGAGAAGGTTTAATGCCAAGTTTGTTTAGCAGATGTCTTAGTGTTTGTGCTGTAAAATGCAAAAATAACTTTCAAATGAAGTTCAAATCATCATAGAAGTAAATCAGTATGCACATTAGTGTTTATGGTAAATGGAGTGAAATAGCAAAGTAATGGATCATTGAAATGGCTGCAGGGAGGCTCCATTCGACCAGGGTTTTGTGAGGGGGAAGGGTGGCAAACTTAGCCCCAGCTGAACCATACCTCCCAACTGTCCAGATTTTCAAAGAATGAATAGATTTTTTGCTTCTCATTTTTGATTTGTTCCTCATAAATTGTGTTTTTCTGGCAAATCATTTAGGAATTAAGTCACTAAATAATGACACACCTAGTTTCAGACTTCATAACCTTCAGAAAAATGCATGCTAAAGTAAGACCTGTTCTATCAACTGTCCCAGTTTATAGAAGAGCATTTTTTAGTACTGTTTATATGTTCCCTCCAATATATTTGGCCTTGTCCAGATTTATGTCCCAGTTTATACAAGAGCAATTTTTAATACTGTTTATATGTTCCCCCAATATATCTGGCCTTGTCCAGATTTATTGCATTAACAGGTTGAGAGGTACATGCAAATAAATTGCTGTATAGAATTAGGCATAGCCAAACCTCTGAACTGTCCCTGATTTTGACTCAAAATGTTGCTCTTCCCCTAATGATCCCTCCGCAAAATAGCAATTTTGGAAGAAAACATGGAGGGTTTATAATTAAGAAATAACTGTAATAATCAGATTACTTTTATTTCAGAAATGCATGTAGATAATTTTATTTTGTCAGCTGCTCAAGTTAGCAGTATTAATATTAAAGTGTCCCTTCGTGACATGTTCCCAGCTGTATTGTGTTGCTATTTTATATTTTTACATCACATTTTTTGGTCCATTTTTCATAAAATTGTGTTTTTTTGGCAAATTAGTGACAAATAATTAAAGACTGAAGTTAGAAAATAATGACAGACATTTGAGTTTCAGATTTCATACCATTCAGAAAATTTATACTAATGCAAGACCTCTATTAGCTTTCTAAGGTTATAAGAGCGATATTTTAAAAATTGTCCTTATTTTTGGGCCTTTGTCCCATTTCTTTGTATGGCTTTGTCCAGATTTCTTGCTCTGAGGTTGAGAGGTATGACAAATGTGTCAAGGCCATCACAAGTCAGCCAGAGACATTTCAAACTGTGACATACTTGTTACACCCCACTCCCCCATGTAGTGACTCTGGATGTGTCGAAGCAAGGCAAGGAGTAGTTATGCAGTGTAAATGTGCAGAGAATCCCACCCATCCAAGGTAGACACAAGTACTAGAGTGGCTTTTCATATGTCCTTGATTTTTGCAGAATGGTCTGGTTTCTGTCATATTTTTGTACTGTTGATTTATGCTTATTACTCAAAGTGCCTGTTGCTCTGTGTTTAAGTAGCAATACTTTAATGACCATCAGGTAAGCTTGGCTGAGATTGCAAGATGCAAGTAAGCTTTAATAAGCATACTGTTAAAGAATTGCCAACATTGAAAGCCTTTCTGTTGCCATGTAGAGAATACTTAACTAGATAATGTATAAGCCTTGGGTATTGACATGCATATGCCAGTATTTGTAATAAAGGACAGAATTACATTATTTTAAGAGTCTCATTACACTTGGAGACTTACAGTCATCTCTGCAGGCTTTAACCATAAACCGAATGCCAATCGCGTGGTCTATAACCTGTACAGTAATCCTTTTAAGCAATGTATCTTGAGCTTATTTCTTGTTTGCTTTTAATTTTTTACTTTGATCATGTTTTCCCCATGAAACAAGTAGATGTCAGGCAGCAGGTCTTTTTTTGGATAAGGAACATTTTTACAAGTGGAGGCATTGGAGATTTCTACTTTCAGCATGTTACTTGTTACTTTAATAAAGCTGAATATAAATTATATTTAGAACTGCAGTGCAAGAAGTGGTTTGAGTTGAGTGCTGCTTGTTTTTCTTGTACTTGATTTTGACTGGCATTCCATTAATGTATTTTAAAAAAAGTAATTTATTTTTTCATGCCTCACAGCCTTTTTTGTTTCCATCTAGATATTAAGCTGTCATGCAGCCAGTGCATTGAAATATTTTTATTCTTCTACACTTCATTTTGTCTTGATTGGACTCTCATGACAACTGTTTGGCACCCAGTGCAGTATACTTAGTTTTTGTGGTTTGCTACTACAGGTGTTTGTGTGTGGTAGGGAATACCTCAGGCTTGAACCCTGTACCTTGTATGCAGGTGTTAAAGACCTTAATTCCCTACCCACCACCATTTGTGAAAAAAACTGCAGATTTTTGCCTCATGTTTGATCTGATCTGTTCCTCATAATATCTGTGGTTTGTAAATGCTGCAATGCTTGATATTTGATGGGGCAGTTGTAGCATTGTTGCCTCACAGCTGCAGGTTCACAGGTTTGCTTCTTGGCTGGGGTGCCTTCTTTGTGGTCTCTTTATCTTCTCCCTGTGTTTGTGTGGGTTTGCTTTTGTGTCCTCCCATGTTACAAAGACATGTCTGCATTATTTCTTCCTGGGCCTCTGCTGAATTTTTTTTTTGTTCTAAGTCAAACTGTCCTGATTAATAAATGTTAAATAAAATTGACAGGCATTTGAATTTCAGACTTCAGGTTTCTGAATGTTTAAGTCCTTGCATATTTGATGGTGCAGTGGTAGTATTGTTGCCTCACAGCTATAGGTTTTCTGGTTTGATTCTTGGCTGAGGTGCCTTCTGTGTGGAGTCTGCATCTCCTCCCTGTGTTTGTGTGGATTAGCTCTGGTGCCCTGTCATTTTACAAAGACATGTCTGCAGTATTTCTCCCTGGGTCTCTGCTGAAAATTGTTTTTATTCTGTCAGCAGTAAAATTGACAGACTTGAATTTCAGACTTCATGTTCTTCAGAAAATCCATAGTAACACAACCGTAACACAACCTTTTATTCTAGCAATTTTCTAAGTTTATAAGATGAATATTTGAAATTTGTCCCTATTTTTGGGACTGTATTCCTTCATTATTGGCTTCGTCCAGGTTTTTTGTGCTAAGGTTGAGAGCTATGGCAAGAACTGAATTCACTGAATGTTTGACGGCTGTATTCCCTCATTACTGGGTTTGTCCAGGTGTTTTGTACTAAGAGGTTGACAGCTGTGGTGAGAACTGAATTCATTTCACTAAATGATAGCCATTTAAGTTTCAGTCTTCCTCTTTTACAAAGCAGCTGATTTGGCGTAGTGGTATGTTGCTCTGTTTTGCACAGGGAGCTTGGCAGTAAAATGTATGGTTCTAGCAACTTTCCAAGATTATACAAGCAATGTTTGTGTCACTGGTTTTTGGGCTTTTGACCACCCACCCCCCCCCCCCCATACATTTTGGCTTTTTCCAGTTTTCTTTTGCTGCAAAGTTGAGTATTGAGTAGATTTTACAAGGAGCTGAGAGCTGCAGGGGAACAGAAGTTTAGTGCTGCTGAAGTGAAGTTGGTTTGCCTTATTAATAGCACAACAAGTTGTGTACTTGCCTTTGATGCAGAAGGCTGTGGGTTCTACTCCCACAAGGGGTGGATGCTGCTGTACTGAGAATGTTCTCCTTGGTGAAGATACTAACTATGAGTCCGTTATCAGTTTGCCATCCATTTCCTCTTGCAATATTACTAGCTTATCCATTTCCTCTTGCAATATTACTAGCTTATCATTTTTTTAATGTAATATAGGCAATTTATTCCTGAGGGGCAACAGGCACTTTATTTTTCGATGAAACCATGAAATATAAAGGTGTTTGCTAGCAGCAACCTCTTCATTAGTTACAGATTTCTTTAATGTGGAATTATTTAGATGACTTTTACTTCTTCAGAAATAGTGCATATTTACTGATAATGGACTGTAGAATTGTGCATATTTACTGATAATGGACTGTAGAATTGTGCATATTTACTGATAATGGTGGACTGTAGAATTGTGCATATTTATTGATAATGGTGGACTGTAGAATTGTGCATATTTACTGATAATGGTGGACTGTAGAATTGTGCATATTTACTGATAATGGTGGACTGCGGAAGTCTGAGTAGACTTTTATGATAAATGTTCTGAACTGGGCAGTTTTGTCATTTTGGGTGCATGCATTTTGTTTCATTGCTTACTGGAAAAATGTTCAAAACAAATTTAAAACGCCCTCTAACAACTGTAATATATTGTACAAGGAATATAATTTAGTACAATGAGGAAGGTGTATCAAAGAGCACATGTATGTTTCATATGCAAGGGGCCTATGATTTGAAAACAGCCCAGAATTAATCTTTATCTGCCACTGGCAAAATGTATTTTCTTTGAATTTGGGTTTCAATGCTGTTTCAATGAATGTGAGTTTCAAGGGTAGAGAAGTTTTAATGCTAAGTTTTTATTGTGAGACTGCATTGCTTTGTTTAGTAGATGACTTAGTGTTTGTGCTGCAAAATACAAAATAAAACTTTCAAATGAAGTCCAACTCATCATACAAGTAAAGCAGTATGCACATTAGTGTTTATGGTAAATGGAGTGAAATAGCCAAGTAATGGTTCATTGGAATGGCTGCAGAGGCTCCATTCAACCGTGATTTTGTCAGGGGGGAAGGGCAGCAAACTCAGACAGGCCCAGCTGAACTATACCTCCCAACTGTCCAGATTTTCAAAGAATGAATAGATTTTTGCTTCTTATTTTTGGTTTGTTCTTCATAAAATTTGTAGTTTTCTGGCAAATCATTTAGAAATTAAGTCACTAAATAGAGTTTTATACTTCATAACCTTCAGAAAAATGCATGCTAAAGTAAGAACTGTTATTCTATCAACTGTCTCAATTTATACAAGAGCAAGTTTTAGTACTGTTTATATGTTCCCCCAGTATATTTGGCCTTCCCCCAGTATATTTGGCCTTGTTCAGATTTACTGCATTAACAGGTTGAGAGGTACATGCAAATAAATTGCTTTATAGAATTAAGCATAGCCACCCTCTCAACTGTCTCCGATTTTGGCTTAAAATGTTGCTCTTCCCCCTAATAATCCCTCCGCAAAATAGCAATTTTGGAAGAAAACATGGGGGGTTTACAATTAACAGATTCACCAAATAGACCAGCAAGGCAGAGCGGAGTTCAAATTCCATTTATTTGTACCATAACAGACTAGTTTCGGCAAAAGTGCCTTCTTCAGTGTAGGACAAGAAATTCAAGTTCCTTGTACTCATCAATTTAAATATAAACCATGAGCCAATAGGGCAAACAGGCTCATTAATATTAATAAATGAAAAAATATATTAGTGTTTTAAACATACGGTAATACCAAAACACAATATGCAGCTCTGTAATACGAGGCAATCATAAAACAGGACATGTCAACCATATTAATATTACAAAATTATGTTATAGTTGAAATAATATAACATGATATATATATGTGTATGAAAACATATATATTTTTTCAAACCATGAACCACAATTATTGAACAAGTATGGGTCAATGACAACAGTATTAGTTCCTCGTATCCAATACCTATATGTTCAACAATCTAGACACCCGAATCAGCATTAGGGCTATTAGACAATTTGGATGTACAAAGTATAGCACTCCAATGAAAGACAGTGAAAACATATATAGGGCACTAGTCTCCTTATGGTTCCTAACATCACTACGATGTTCATTCATTCTATATCTCAATGCTCTGGAAGTTTGACCTACATAAAATGCCCCACAATAACAAGAAGCAAGATACACCACCCAATCACTGCTGCAATTCCCAAAGATTTTTATATTAAATATCCTACTGGTATTGCGACTGGAGAACTCCTTAGATTTGAGCATGTATGAACAGGAGCCACAATGTCCACAGGGAAAGGAACCAAAAAGTTCATCACCATGTAATGTGAGTTGTTTGTGGATAGTCCCCCCACTTGCCATATGCTTAAAGTGTGATAAATAGGAACCCAAGGTTTTACCCGCTTGTATGAAAATTGACATCGTGGCCCCAAAATGGTTCGCAATCTGTCATTAGCCAGTAGGATATTCCAATGTTTGTTAATAATGTTCCTAACCATGTTAATATTTCTCCCATAGGTTGTAATAAACCTGACACAAGTGCCATGAGATGTTAAATTTTTATTCTTATTTTTATATTGCAACAGTTCTTCCCTTTTTAAGCAATTGGCTCTGCTTCGGGCACTCACAATATCATGTCTGTCATATCCCTCTGTTGGTAAACCTCTGACTAAGATCCCTGCTGGCTAATAAGTATTCCTCTTCATTAGAACTAAGGCGTTTAATTCGTATGAATTGAGATATTGGAATGCTTTTAATGGTGTGACGGGGATGTAAACTTGAGGCATGTAGCAAGGTGTTATATTGTGGGTACTTGCGAAAAACTTTAGTAGACAAGGTGTGATCTGGGTTCCTATAGACACTGACATCCAAAAAATTGATGGTATTTTTATCACATGTCAACGAGAACTCCAGTCCCCATACATTGTCATTAAGGTATTCTACAAATTCCTGCAAGTAACCCACGTCCGCACGCCACACCAGCCAGCAGTCGTCAAGGTAACATCTCCAAATATCCATCTCTACCTGAAAGATGTTGTGTGATGTATCATATATCATGTATTCTTCAACATAGGCCATGAAGAGGTCGGCATATATGGGAGCAAAAGATGCTCCCATAGCTGTTCCTTGTAACTGCCAATAGCATTGGCCTTGGAAATACAGAACATTCTTATTGAGAACATGTTCAGACATACAGATCAAAAGAGTATTGAACCCAGGTGTGTATAAATTTGCCCTTTCTAGCCAATATTGGATAGATTGCAACCCCGCCCAGTGTGGTATGCTCGTATATAGTGATTTAACATCTAATGTGCATAAATACCATTCAGGTTCCAATTGGGTATCCTTAATAAGCTGCAAAAAATGTGTGGTATCCTGTAATCTAGATCTTATGAGGCCTAATAGTGGTTTGAGATATTTAGTAAGAAAGGCTGATAATGGTTCTGTCAAAGAGCCTATTCCAGAGACAATTGGTCTGCCCGGTGGTTTTGTCAGGGATTTATGAATTTTGGGTAAAAGATACAATATCTGTTTGAGGGTTCAGAAACCATAAGTGAAGCCAAACACTTCTTATTAATAATGCCCTCCTCACAGGCTAGTTGCAAAGAGTCAATCTCTTCCTTGAAGACAGACGTAGGGTCTAGGGACATGTGCATATAGCATTTGGCATCAGACAATTGGGTTAGCCCTTCCTGTACATAATCGGCCGTATTCCAAACCACAACTGCACGCCCTTGTCCGGGACAATAACTACATCTTTATTGTTACATAAATTGTCCAAAGCTACTCTGTCTTCAGGTGTTAAATTACTTGCTAACATAATGTGTCCCAAGTTCTCAAAATGTATATCCCTCAAAACAGTATCCATGAAAATAGACACGTGTTTGTTCATGGGTGGTTGAAATGAAGACTTGCCAAAGCGAAAGTCCTCAGAAGGTTCTGATTTATCATCATCAAAAAACAATTTCAAATTCAAATTCGGCAAAATGCCTGTAAATCTTGTACAATCTGATATTCCTGGCTAAAAAGACGGAATATAATTGAGTCCCTTGTTCAAAAGAGCAACCTGTTCATTGGTTAATACAGCTTTAGACAGATTCAATACATTCTGGTTAAACTCTGGCATTTCCCTACTTCAGGAGATTGTCCAATAGTCCCTGGAAAGACACCTGGGTGGTTGCTCTTTCTATGCTTCCTGCCCCGGTGTCCCTTCCCTCTAAAGGGAAATTTTGTTTGTTTTCTTCCTGATAGGTGAAACCCTCTCAAAGGACCCCTCACCATCCGTGAGAGGATTCCTCCCAAGTACTACATGATGTATCCCCTTGTTCTTCAAAATTGAGCGAGGTCTCTTCTTGGTGCGACTGGGCCCTGTCCTAACCTGATTGGTATCAACAAATCGTACTGATCTGCTGAAATCAAAAGGTTTACCCCGTTGGTAATCTGAGTAGTCACGATGAAACTTTTAATTTTACGTTCCTTAATGGTTTTCTCATGTTCCATCAAATCTTGAGAAAGTTTTTTAATATTGTCCTGATATTTAGAGGATGATTCAAACTTTTGAACATCCGAACATAAGTTCTTTATTTCCTGTATATTAGAATCAACTGTCCTTTCATAATATTGTAACAAGATGTTCACAAATGTCATGGATCCTGTCTGTAAAGCCTCCTTCCAATCTTGGTTAAGTTTTTCATCTGGTCTCCCTACCAGAGGTTGGATACGTATACGTAATCCCTGGGAGCCATATTTTGTGCGAATATGCTTTGAAAAGCTTAAGATGCCAAATGTTCGATCTAAGAGTTTTAAATGCTTTGGTGATTGAATGAAAAAACATATCACAATCCACCAAAGTTGATTGAACCGAATTGACGGATCATTGCTTGGCAGATTTTCAATGCCAAATACACCTATGTCCTGCCGATCAGCACATAATCCAGATAACATGTCATTCAGATCCATGCTGTGAGTACTATTGTATATGGACAGCCAATATTTTGTGGGACACGAGAAAACCAAAATTTAAACAGTGACTAAACTGTACTAGAAAGACAATGCTTCAATGGCCCAGTCGCACCAAGAGCCTATAAAATCAAAACAAAAATTGTTTAAGGGCCACTAGGGGAGCAGAAAGCATTGATCTACACAAGAAGATTTTCTCAAATCTTTGGCTTTTAATTGTTGGTCAGTAGTTTTCAATGAAGATGAAAACCTGTCCCAGGTAAAATAATGAATAGTCAATGAGACAATCAGAATTTCTGTTTGATATGCCCCACTGAAAACAAGCCAACAAGTGTATATAACAACTAGTATTAGTTGTTAGACTCAACCATATAAAACATATATTTTATAGGGTCCCCCCAAAAAAGATTAAAGCGCAGAAATACCAAAAGTTATTAGATATCAAACCAAGTGCCCAAACAGACCAATAAGCAATAGGTTTTCTCCAAAACCAGTACTTCAAGTATTGACACCAGTCAAGAAACAAACACCGTTGATCAACACAGGAGAAAATGCTATTATATACTATTGTTCACCAGCAATTGTAAGTCACATATAGAAATCTCACCAAAGATTAAATATAATGTAATCCAACAGTACAAAGTTCTTTTAATAAGCAAAAATTGCCCCACTGTATACCAAATCGAGCCCACTAGTAATGGTAGAAGCCATAGTTAGTTATAATCTCAGCCATACCAAACATTGATAAAGTAGACTCACAAAGAAGATGATTTGTAATAATAAACCATATTTTAATTGTTAAATGGGGGACCGAGCAGTGATCCGCTTCACCAGATGTGAAAGATAATTAGCATGCTAAAATTTACTGTATTACTATTATAAGTGCAACCAAGAAGACAATGTTATGGTTTATTGTACACCACTCCTTTGACACTTTTATCCTCAGCAAACAAGATATATCACCATAGTAATAATTCTAGACAGTTTGTGTCCCTCTTAATCACAAACAACAGTATAGTAGGGGATCTAGATCAACACCAATAATCCATCCAACATGTCTGATTAGTTTCACTATCAATATATATGTCCTGTGATGGATATGATATATATCTCAATAATATTATACAATCTTGAATATTTGTACCAGAATAAGTTGTATAAATATGTGACAATTTCTGAGCAAAATATTCAGGTATACTGTGTTCCCCCAAAAATCAATACATAATGCCAACAAATATACAAAACTAGAAAACAGTCTCACTTAGCTGTAATGAACTTGTAGTCTTAAAGGGTTTTAAACACCATATAGATCCAACCAGGTTCGACATTAAAATGTGTCTAGTTATCAAAAAAGCACATAGTGCCCCTGACTGAATCCAAACCCAATGCCATTCAACTACATACAATATATTAGCCCACACACTAAGGGACAAAAATGCTCAAAATGTCACAATATATCTGTAGGTTAGATGTAGTTGTATAGATTCCAAACAGTCGAACGCTCCCAAATGCTGACCAAAGATAACCTAAGTATAAACTTAGTAGGGCCTGGCCCATTTAATTAACTCTAATTCAATGGAGAGAACCTGGTTAATAGCCCCCGGCCATATAGGTAATGTCAATAAACCAATAGACAAAACTATTATAAGAATATCTGCTATAAAACTGTATGTTCCAATGTATCAAAAAGCAGCAACCATTGACATATAACATTTGCGAAAAAATGTGCATTCAATCATTACACATACTTTACCCTTATCACTCTATAGTTGTATTAGTTTAAACTAATAACATCAGGTTGCATATGAATAATTGCAATAAATCACATAGTTGTCATTTGTTCATTGACAATATTAATATCCGCATGATATTAAAATCCGGAAGATCCTGTATCATCAGAGGTCCCAAATCCTGGACTTCGACACAATTATGAACCATAAATGTCCTAAGCTGTGTTAGAAAGATAGGGTAAGATAGTATATAAGCACAACAACACCGTAACCTAGTAACACAAAACCAACCCTAAATAAGGCCTAGTTTGAATGTATTATAATCCCCACACACCAAACCGTGACGGTATAGTGATTACTCCTTGAGAAACACAAAGGCCCTGATTGTAAAAACAACATGAAACCCATATATAAATCTAATATGAGCTCCAGTTCACTTGTAAAAAGCATGAATCATACCGTAGTATAATTGTTCAAAACAGGCATTTGATCAAACTCAAGAGTGCAAATAAACAAATGAATAGAAATACCATCAAAGTAAGCCGTTCCAATTTACGGTCCAAAAAGACCATCGGAACGCCACCAACAACCTTATTCAGATAAGCGGTACTGATACACAGTGTTGTTAATCACATAAACATATATTATACATATAGTCCCAATAGTTGAACAGTCCCTTTAGTTTCTTGTATGTTGTTCGTACTTTTAGGCATTGTTATATTTGTGAAAAAATACAGTATTTATCGACCCTGAGTCAGGACCCCAATAGTACACAAAACTGGCTCCAAAAGCACCAAGGTGCAAGGACTAGTGTAACGACTCAAACCTGAGTATGTCCAAAAGCGCCAAAATATAGTTGCAGTCCTTAGATAGAATACACCATCATTTCAAGAGCACATAAACAGTAGTTCCACATTCAAGTAACTGCGAACCCGAATCGTCGTTATACCCAGTGTCCGTTAGCCCAACAAGTACTTTTAGGCGTTGTTGCTAATGTGAAAAAATACAGTATTTATCAACCCTGAATCAGGACCCCAATAATACAGAAAACTGGCTCCAAAAGCACCGAGGTGTTAGGATTAATATAACGATTCAAACCTGAGTATGTCCAAAGGCGCCAAAATATAGTTGCAGTCCTTAGATAGAATACACCATCATCTCAAGAGCACATAAACAATGGTTCCACATTCAAGTAGCTCCGAACACGAATCGTCGTTGTACCCAGTGTCCGTTAGCCCAACAAGAAAACTAATGTAGTCCAACGGATTCAAACAACTTGTAGAAAAAACGCCAAGTTAAAGCCAACCCATCATGGCGCTCCTGAAAGACGACCGCACATCTCAACTCGCCTCTCCAAAAGTAGAACTGAATGTGGAACAAGAAAAATATTTTTACCCACACTTAGAAACATGAATAAATGTCCAAATACAGACCCACTGTGAGAAAACTCACTAAGTGGGTATACCAAAATCACCATCAGAAATCAGCCTAGAACAGGCTGAAGCGACTCCACTGCTCGGTCCCCCAGCACAGAGTGAATGTAGAACGAACCAAACCAAATCCTATGCAAGGGGGAATGCGGTCCAAACCAAATATCAGATTCACCAAATAGACCAGCAAGGCAGAGCGGAGTTCAAATTCCATTTATTTGTACCATAACAGACTAGTTTCGGCAAAAGTGCCTTCTTCAGTGTAGGACAAGAAATTCAAGTTCCTTGTACTCATCAATTTAAATATAAACCATGAGCCAATAGGGCAAACAGGCTCATTAATATTAATAAATGAAAAAATATATTAGTGTTTTAAACATACGGTAATACCAAAACACAATATGCAGCTCTGTAATACGAGGCAATCATAAAACAGGACATGTCAACCATATTAATATTACAAAATTATGTTATAGTTGAAATAATATAACATGATATATATATGTGTATGAAAACATATATATTTTTTCAAACCATGAACCACAATTATTGAACAAGTATGGGTCAATGACAACAGTATTAGTTCCTCGTATCCAATACCTATATGTTCAACAATCTAGACACCCGAATCAGCATTAGGGCTATTAGACAATTTGGATGTACAAAGTATAGCACTCCAATGAAAGACAGTGAAAACAGAAAACATTACAATCCCATAAAATGGAAAAAAGAAATGATATAAATAATATAAGTCATACACATATATATATCATGTTATATTATTTCAACTATAACATAATTTTGTAATATTAATATGGTTGACATGTCCTGTTTTATGATTGCCTCGTATTACAGAGCTGCATATTGTGTTTTGGTATTACCGTATGTTTAAAACACTAATATATTTTTTCATTTATTAATATTAATGAGCCTGTTTGCCCTATTGGCTCATGGTTTATATTTAAATTGATGAGTACAAGGAACTTGAATTTCTTGTCCTACACTGAAGAAGGCACTTTTGCCGAAACTAGTCTGTTATGGTACAAATAAATGGAATTTGAACTCCGCTCTGCCTTGCTGGTCTATTTGGTGAATCTGATATTTGGTTTGGACCGTGCATTCCCCCTTGCATAGGATTTGGTTTGGTTCGTTCTACATTCACTCTGTGCTGGGGGACCGAGCAGTGGAGTCGCTTCAGCCTGTTCTAGGCTGATTTCTGATGGTGATTTTGGTATACCCACTTAGTGAGTTTTCTCACAGTGGGTCTGTATTTGGACATTTATTCATGTTTCTAAGTGTGGGTAAAAATATTTTTCTTGTTCCACATTCAGTTCTACTTTTGGAGAGGCGAGTTGAGATGTGCGGTCGTCTTTCAGGAGCGCCATGATGGGTTGGCTTTAACTTGGCGTTTTTTCTACAAGTTGTTTGAATCCGTTGGACTACATTAGTTTTCTTGTTGGGCTAACGGACACTGGGTACAACGACGATTCGTGTTCGGAGCTACTTGAATGTGGAACTATTGTTTATGTGCTCTTGAGATGATGGTGTATTCTATCTAAGGACTGCAACTATATTTTGGCGCCTTTGGACATATTCAGGTTTGAATCGTTATATTAATCTTAACACCTCGGTGCTTTTGGAGCCAGTTTTGTGTATTATTGGGGTCCTGACTCAGGGTTGATAAATACTGTATTTTTTCACATTAGCAACAACGCCTAAAAGTACTTGTTGGGCTAACGGACACTGGGTACAACGACGATTCGGGTTCGGAGTTACTTGAATGTGGAACTACTGTTTATGTGCTCTTGAGATGATGGTGTATTCTATCTAAGGACTGCAACTATATTTTGGCGCCTTTGGACATACTCAGGTTTGAGTCGTTACATTAGTCCTTGCACCTTGGTGCTTTTGGAGCCAGTTTTGTGTACTATTGGGGTCCTGACTCAGGGTCGATAAATACTGTATTTTTTCACAAATATAACAATGCCTAAAAGTACGAACAACATACAAGAAACTAAAGGGACTGTTCAACTATTGGGACTATATGTATAATATATGTTTATGTGATTAACAACACTGTGTATCAGTACCGCTTATCTGAATAAGGTTGTTGGTATGCCCGATGGTCTTTTTGGACCGTAAATTGGAACGGCTTACTTTGATGGTATTTCTATTCATTTGTTTATTTGCACTCTTGAGTTTGATCAAATGCCTGTTTTGAACAATTATACTACGGTATGATTCATGCTTTTTACAAGTGAACTGGAGCTCATATTAGATTTATATATGGGTTTCATGTTGTTTTTACAATCAGGGCCTTTGTGTTTCTCAAGGAGTAATCACTATACCGGTCACGGTTTGGTGTGTGGGGGATTATAATACATTCAAACTAGGCCTTATTTAGGGTTGGTTTTGTGTTACTAGGTTACGGTGTTGTTGTGCTTATATACTATCTTACCCTATCTTTCTAACACAGCTTAGGACATTTATGGTTCATAATTGTGTCGAAGTCCAGGATTTGGGACCTCTGATGATACAGGATCTTCCGGATTTTAATATCATGCGGATATTAATATTGTCAATGAACAAATGACAACTATGTGATTTATTGCAATTATTCATATGCAACCTGATGTTATTAGTTTAAACTAATACAACTATAGAGTGATAAGGGTAAAGTATGTGTAATGATTGAATTCACATTTTTTTCGGCAAATGTTATATGTCAATGGTTGCTGCTTTTTTGACATATTGGAACATACTGCTTTTTAGCAGATATTTACATAATAGTTTTGTCTATTGGTTTATTGACATTACCTATATGGCCGGGGGCTATTAACCAGGTTCTCCCCATTGAATTAGAGTTAACTAAATGGGCCAGGCCCTACCAAGTTTATACTCAGGTTATTTCTGGTCAGCTTTTGGGAGCGCTCAACTGTCTGGAATCTATACAACTACATCTAACCTACAGATATATTGTGACATTTTGAGCATTTTTGTCCCTTAGTGTGTGGGCTAATATATTGTATGTAGTTGAATGGCATTGGGTTTGGATTCAGTCAGGGGCACTATGTGCTTTTTTTGATAACTAGACACATTTTAATGTCGAACCTGGTTGGATCTATATGGTGTTTAAAACCCTTTAAGACTACAAGTTCATTACAGCTAAGTGAGACTGTTTTCTAGTTTTGTATATTTGTTGACATTATGTATTGAATTTTGGGGGAACACAGTATACCTGAATATTTTGCTCAGAAATTGTCACATATTTATACAACTTATTCTGGTACTGATATTCAAGATTGTATAATATTATTGAGAGATATATATCATATCCATCACAGGACATATATATTGATAGTGAAACTAATCAGACATGTTGGATGGATTACTGTGGTTGATCTAGATCCCCTACTATACTGTTGTTTGTGATTAAGAGGGACACAAACTGTCTAGAATTATTACTATGGTGATATATCTTGTTTGCTGTGGATAAAAGTGTCAAAGGAGTGGTGTACAATAAACCATAACATTGTCTTCTTGGTTGCACTTATAATAGTAATACAGTATATTTTAGCATGCTAATTATCTTTCACATCTGGTGAAGCGGATCACTGCTCGGTCCCCCATTTAACAATTAAAATATGGTTTATTATTACAAATCATCTTCTTTGTGAGTCTACTTTATCAATGTTTGGTATGGCTGAGATTATAACTAACTATGGCTTCTACCATTACTAGTGGGCTCGATTTGGTATACAGTGGGGCAATTTTTGCTTATTAAAAGAACTTTGTACTGTTGGATTACATTATATTTAATCTTTGGTGAGATTTCTATATGTGACTTACAATTGCTGGTGAACAATAGTATATAATAGCATTTTCTCCTGTGTTGATCAACGGTGTTTGTTTCTTGACTGGTGTCAATACTTGAAGTACTGGTTTTGGAGAAAACCTATTGCTTATTGGTCTGTTTGGGCACTTGGTTTGATATCTAATAACTTTTTGGTATTTCTGCGCTTTAATCTTTTTTGGGGGGACCCTATAAAATATATGTTTTATATGGTTGAGTCTAACAACTAATACTAGTTGTTATATACACTTGTTGGCTTGTTTTCAGTGGGGCATATCAAACAGAAATTCTGATTGTCTCATTGGATTATTCATTATTTTACCTGGGACAGGTTTTCATCTTCATTGAAAACTACTGACCAACAATTAAAAGCCAAAGATTTGAGAAAATCTTCTTGTGTAGATCAATGCTTTCTGCTCCCCTAGTGGCCCTTAAACAATTTTTGTTTTGATTTTATAGGCTCTTGGTGCGACTGGGCCATTGAAGCATTGTCTTTCTAGTACAGTTTAGTCACTGTTTAAATTTTGGTTTTCTCGTGTCCCACAAAATATTGGCTGTCCATATACAATAGTACTCACAGCATGGATCTGAATGACATGTTATCTGGATTATGTGCTGATCGGCAGGACATAGGTGTATTTGGCATTGAAAATCTGCCAAGCAATGATCCGGTCAATTCGGTTCAATCAACTTTGGTGGATTGTGATATGTTTTTTCATTCAATCACCAAAGCATTTAAAACTCTTAGATCGAACATTTGGCATCTTAAGCTTTTCAAAGCATATTCGGCACAAAATATGGCTCCCAGGGGATTACGCATACGTATCCAACCTCTGGTAGGGAGACCAGATGAAAAACTTAACCAAGATTGGAAGGAGGCTTTACAGACAGGATCCATGACATTTGTGAACATCTTGTTACAATATTATGAAAGGACAGTTGATTCTAATATACAGGAAATAAAGAACTTATGTTCGGATGTTCAAAAGTTTGAATCATCCTCTAAATATCAGGACAATATTAAAAAACTTTCTCAAGATTTGATGGAACATGAGAAAACCATTAAGGAACGTAAAATTAAAAAGTTTCATCGTGACTACTCAGATTACCAACGGGGTAAACCTTTTGATTTCAGCAGATCAGTACGATTTGTTGATACCAATCAGGTTAGGACAGGGCCCAGTCGCACCAAGAAGAGACCTCGCTCAATTTTGAAGAACAAGGGGGATACATCATGTAGTACTTCTGGGGAGGAATCCTCTCTCACGGATGGTGAGGGGTCCTTTGAGAGGGTTTCACCTATCAGGAAGAAAACAAACAAAATTTCCCCTTTAGAGGGGGGAAGGGACACCGGGGGGGCAGGAAGCATAGAAAGAGCAACCACCCAGGTGTCTTTCCAGGGACTATTGGACAATCTCCTGAAGTAGGGGAAATGCCAGAGTTTAACCAGAATGTATTGAATCTGTCTAAAGCTGTATTAACCAATGAACAGGTTGCTCTTTTGAACAAGGGACTCAATTATATTCCGTCTTTTTTTAGCCAGGAATATCAGATTGTACAAGATTTACAGGCATTTTGCCGGAATTTGAATTTGAAATTGTTTTTTGATGATGATAAATCAGAACCTTCTGAGGACTTTCGCTTTGGCAAGTCTTCATTTCAACCACCCATGAACAAACACGTGTCTATTTTCATGGATACTGTTTTGAGGGATATACATTTTGAGAACTTGGGACACATTATGTTAGCAAGTAATTTAACACCTGAAGACAGAGTAGCTTTGGACAATTTATGTAACAATAAAGATGTAGTTATTGTCCCCGCGGACAAGGGCGGTGCAGTTGTGGTTTGGAATACGGCCGATTATGTACAGGAAGGGCTAACCCAATTGTCTGATGCCAAATGCTATATGCACATGTCCCTAGACCCTACGTCTGTCTTCAAGGAAGAGATTGACTCCTTTTTGCAACTAGCCTGTGAGGAGGGCATTATTAATAAGAAGTGTTTGGCTTCACTTATGGTTTCTGAACCCTCGAAACAGATATTGTATCTTTTACCCAAAATTCATAAATCCCTGACAAAACCACCGGGCAGACCAATTGTCTCTGGAATAGGCTCTTTGACAGAACCATTATCAGCCTTTCTTACTAAATATCTCAAACCACTATTAGGCCTCATAAGATCTAGATTACAGGATACCACACAATTTTTGCAGCTTATTAAGGATACCCAATTGGAACCTGAATGGTATTTATGCACATTAGATGTTAAATCACTATATACGAGCATACCACACTGGGCGGGGTTGCAATCTATCCAATATTGGCTAGAAAGGGCAAATTTATACACACCTGGGTTCAATACTCTTTTGATCTGTATGTCTGAACATGTTCTCAATAAGAATGTTCTGTATTTCCAAGGCCAATGCTATTGGCAGTTACAAGGAACAGCTATGGGAGCATCTTTTGCTCCCATATATGCCGACCTCTTCATGGCCTATGTTGAAGAATACATGATATATGATACATCACACAACATCTTTCAGGTAGAGATGGATATTTGGAGACGTTACCTTGACGACTGCTGGCTGGTGTGGCGTGCGGACGTGGGTTACTTGCAGGAATTTGTAGAATACCTTAATGACAATGTATGGGGACTGGAGTTCTCGTTGACATGTGATAAAAATACCATCAATTTTTTGGATGTCAGTGTCTATAGGAACCCAGATCACACCTTGTCTACTAAAGTTTTTCGCAAGTACCCACAATATAACACCTTGCTACATGCCTCAAGTTTACATCCCCGTCACACCATTAAAAGCATTCCAATATCTCAATTCATACGAATTAAACGCCTTAGTTCTAATGAAGAGGAATACTTATTAGCCAGCAGGGATCTTAGTCAGAGGTTTACCAACAGAGGGATATGACAGACATGATATTGTGAGTGCCCGAAGCAGAGCCAATTGCTTAAAAAGGGAAGAACTGTTGCAATATAAAAATAAGAATAAAAATTTAACATCTCATGGCACTTGTGTCAGGTTTATTACAACCTATGGGAGAAATATTAACATGGTTAGGAACATTATTAACAAACATTGGAATATCCTACTGGCTAATGACAGATTGCGAACCATTTTGGGGCCACGATGTCAATTTTCATACAAGCGGGGTAAAACCTTGGGTTCCTATTTATCACACTTTAAGCATATGGCAAGTGGGGGGACTATCCACAAACAACTCACATTACATGGTGATGAACTTTTTGGTTCCTTTCCCTGTGGACATTGTGGCTCCTGTTCATACATGCTCAAATCTAAGGAGTTCTCCAGTCGCAATACCAGTAGGATATTTAATATAAAAATCTTTGGGAATTGCAGCAGTGATTGGGTGGTGTATCTTGCTTCTTGTTATTGTGGGGCATTTTATGTAGGTCAAACTTCCAGAGCATTGAGATATAGAATGAATGAACATCGTAGTGATGTTAGGAACCATAAGGAGACTAGTGCCCTATATCAACATACACGTAAACATCCACAGGCAAAATATAATTTCATGGTCATTGATCGTATTTCTGGGGACAGAACCAACAAACAAGGCTGGCATGGTCTATTGGATCAAAAAGAAAAATATTGGATTACCACTTTAGGGGCCTTGTTCCCTCCGGGTTTAAATGACCATTTATAATAGGTTATGTGTAGTTCTCAATAACCCTGTTGATCTATTTCATTAATGAGGTTTGGGTCATCTGGACCTTGAAAATCCCCTTATATACTTGTGTATATAATGAATACTAAACAATCTGTAGTTGGTTCTGTTCTATTTTTGTGTACTACATTAAGTTTTACGGGTTGCGGACAGAAATAATCTTAATATGGGGGTCTAGGTAGTTAAAATAATTCCATATAGATAGTTCACATGTGAAATCAACTATGTTAATATGGAGAGTAACTATTTACAGACTTTGGTTATGGTCGTTAATGATACATACATTTATATATATGTGACTTATATTATTTATATCATTTCTTTTTTCCATTTTATGGGATTGTAATGTTTTCTGTTTTCACTGTCTTTCATTGGAGTGCTATACTTTGTACATCCAAATTGTCTAATAGCCCTAATGCTGATTCGGGTGTCTAGATTGTTGAACATATAGGTATTGGATGCGAGGAACTAATACTGTTGTCATTGACCCATACTTGTTCAATAATTGTGGTTCATGGTTTGAAAAAATATATATGTTTTCATACACATATATATATCATGTTATATTATTTCAACTATAACATAATTTTGTAATATTAATATGGTTGACATGTCCTGTTTTATGATTGCCTCGTATTACAGAGCTGCATATTGTGTTTTGGTATTACCGTATGTTTAAAACACTAATATATTTTTTCATTTATTAATATTAATGAGCCTGTTTGCCCTATTGGCTCATGGTTTATATTTAAATTGATGAGTACAAGGAACTTGAATTTCTTGTCCTACACTGAAGAAGGCACTTTTGCCGAAACTAGTCTGTTATGGTACAAATAAATGGAATTTGAACTCCGCTCTGCCGCTGGTCTATTTGGTGAATCTTATATTTGGTTTGGACCGTGCATTCCCCCTTGCATAGGATTTGGTTGGGTTTACAATTAAGAAATAACTAATAAAGTTATAGATTACTTGAAATGCATGTGGATTCTTTTATTTTGTCAGCTGCTCAAGTTATCAGTACTAATATTAAAGTGTCCCTTCTTTGACAGGTTCCCAGCTGTATTGTGTGGCTATTTTATATTTTTGCATCACATTTGGTCCATTTTTCATAAAATTGTGTTTTTTAGCAAATTAGTGACAAATCACTGAAGACTGAAGTTAGAAAATAATGACAGACATTTGAGTTTCAGATTTTATACCCTTCAGAAAAGTCATACTAATGCAAGACCTATTCTATTATCTTTCTAAGTTTATTAGAGCAATATTTAAACATTGTCCTTATTTGTGGGCATTTGTCCCACTTCTGTGTATGGCTTTGTCCAGATTTCTTGCTCTGAGGTTGAGAGGTATGACACATGTGTCAGGGCCATCACAGTCAGCCAGAGACATTTCAAATTGTGACATACTTGTTGCACCCCACTCCACCATGTACTGACTCTGGATGTGTCCAAGCGAGGCAAGGAGTAGTTATGCAGTGTAAATGTGCAGTGTGCCCCCCCCCCCCCTATCCAAGGTAGACACAAGTACTACAGTGGCTTTTCATCTGTCCTTGATTTTGCAGAAAGGTCTGGTTTCTGTCATATTTTGTACTGTTGATTTATGCTTATTACTCAAAGTGCCTGTTGCTCTGTGTTTAAGTAGCAATGCTTTAATGACCATAATGTAAGCTTGTCTGAGATCATAAGATGCAAGTAAGCTTTAATAAGCATACTGTTAAAGAATTGCCAACATTGAAAGCCTTTCTGTTGTTGCCATGCAGAGAATACTTGACTAGATAATGTATAAGCCTTGGGTATTAAAGGACAGGATTCCATTATTTTAAAAAGCGCATTACACTTGTTGGAGACTTCCAGTCATCTCTACAGACTTTACCCGTAAACTAAACAGAATACCAATCATGTGTTGTCCATAACCTGTACAGTAATCCTTTAAGCAATGTATCTTGAGCTTGTTTCTTGTTTGCTTTTCATTTTTTACTTACATGTTTTCCATGAAACAAGTAGATAGTTGTCAGGCAGCAGGTCATTTTTGGATAAGAAACATTTTTACAAGTGGGGGCATCACAGAGATTTCTACTTTCAGCATGTTACTTGGCATTTTAATAAAGCTGAATATAAATTATAATTAGAACTGCATTGCAAGGAGAAGTGGTTTGAGTTGAGTGCTTCTGGTTTTGCTTGTACTTGATTTTGACTGGCATTCCAGTAATGTATTTAAAAAGTAATTTATTTTTTCATGCCTCACAACCTTTTGTTTCTATCTAGATATTAAGTAAGCTGTCATGCAGCCAATGCATTGAAATATTTTTATTCTTCTACACTTGTTTTTGTCTTGATTGGACACTCATAATGATGGTTTGCCACCCAGGGCAGCGTATTTAATTAAAGTTAGTTTTTGTGGTTTTGAGCATAGCTCCTCCCCTTTCTGGTTGACCACACCCCTTCCCTTGACCCCACCCATTCAGCTGTCTCCTGCAGCCCCCCTTTGATTTGAAGTCACCAGCCGCCACTGCCCTTAACCGGGAACAGCCGAAAGACACAACAACACACATACATACATGCATACATACACACACATATGTATATGTCTGTTAACTTTTTATTTTAATATAATTGCTGTTTACTATTTTATTACGTATGTTAATTTTCTCTGATAATTCTAACTTGGTACTGTATTGTTTATATGCTTAATATTACTTTTTAAGCAGTTTTGGGGCTTATGTATTTATTTAATTTATTTTATTTTATTTAACATTTGTTTACCGGGAAAGTCTGACTTTCAACTAAGCTAATTTTTATTGGCTGCCCTAGGAGAAACCCTCCATACACATGTCTTTGAAACGTGGGAGGAAACCGGAGCACCCGGAGGAATCCCACACAAATGCAGGAGGACATGCAGACTCCACACACAAGGCACTCCAGCTGGGAATCAAACTGGATACCTTTTCTAACTGTTTTGTGGCTTGCATTGTGAAACTGAAGTCCTGTGGTGTTAAGTTTATGGACTTCTTCATGCTTGTAGACCCTGTTGTTTCTGTTGTTATCTGCCTCATTTTGTAGTTCTGACATGAAAATAATGCATTTTTTCTCGTTTTTCTTCATTTATATGATATTTACTGCTGACTTAGCACTGCTATAGCTGTTTCTCATTTTTAAAACTTGATTTTACAACATATTAACTTTATTTGCATTGTCTGTGGAGATTTTTTTTTTTTCATTTCTGACAAGGGAAATCTCTAAAATGCTTATTTATGCTGTTTTAAAATGCTTCTGTTTGATTTAAGGGCATATAATTGTTTTTTGGCACTCCTTGGACAAATTGAATTTCACTTGGTACTATGGCTTTGTGTGCTGTTCTTTACTACACTGTGCAGGTTTTAGAACAAGGCTTAGCACATTCTAAGCTACTTTTGCAATATCAGTTTAGTCATTTTGTGTGTGGAAGATATGATTTATATTTTCACAGGAGATTACTAGTCTAACAGTGTAAGAGCCCTTACAAGCATAACCAGTTTAATTTGATTTTACCCAACATGTGACCCGCTAGGGGCAAGAAGATGACATATGTTTATGCATATGCCTTGAGTATTTTACAGATTGCCCTTGTCTATAAGGGACATCGTCACTACCCCGTGTGTGAATTTGTGATTTCCCCATCCATTGATCCAAATTGCATTAGAAGAGGATTAGGGAAGAGTTCTGTTTAATGTGAACAGGAAGCTTGTTCCAAAGAAGGGGTAATCTCTGTGACACATATCTATCTCTCCAGCATGTTTGGTTTGAGTCACTGACTAGGTTTTGATCAGGTGACCCTCATTCTTTGTCTTGCAGATGTGTAGTAGCTCCATCAGGGCTGGATTTGTAAATGCCTTGTACATTAGGCATAGGGTATCACTTAATAGTGAGAGATGGGATAAAGTAATAGGGATTTTAGTCTGTCTGCATAGGACATGTTGTTAACACCCTGGGATTGCTCTAGCTGTTGTAAGTGCCTAATCAAGTACATGCCAAATAGTGCATTGTACTCCATTATTTGTCTAATGAGGACTGAGTAGAGTGGTACTATAACATGTTCTTCGTGTTTCACTGTTGCAGTCATCACCTGTGGGTTATCCCTGCTGTGGTAGCCCTCAGCCGACCTGAATACCAGAGTCAATGTTTCTCTGCATCAGCTGCTGTCACCTGTAGACTGACATCAGGTCATCAGTGCTGTAAAGCATGGCAGCTGACGCCATTGCATCAGTCTTTCTTGCCATGGAGCCCGTTGCAGAAGCAGTTCGCAAGTGTGCCGGTCAGTCACTACCAGAGTTCAGATCACAGCTGAAAACATCTAAAGCTAAGTACCCCATTGGGGATCTCTTTTTCTTGCACTAACAGATGTCCAAAAAAGTTAACAGTTATCTTACCTGTGGAAAGCAGATCCCACACCGAGACTTCCATTCATACTGCATCACTTGTTTAGGCCCAGACCACAATGTCGCCTGTTGCTGGTTCATTGCCCTCTTTAACGCGAGAACCATTCGTCTGAGAGCTCTTTTTCTAGACAGCTATTTTCGTCCTCCATCTTCTCATATGGCATCGGTCAGCCATCAGTCAGTAGAGCCTCCTAAAAAGCATAGGGAATAAAGATAGAGACAGACCTCATAAGGCTAAGCCTTCCTACGACTCTTCTACTAAGCAGGTCATAAGTACTCCAGAATTCAGTGAGGCGCTTTTGCACCCCCTGATACCCGATGTGATTGCGATGCAGGCCCCTAACGAGACCCTTTCTGAGTCCAGTATGCCGCAGAAATCTTCTTTGTCTTCAGAGCCTTTGGCTGTCTCTGCCTCGGTTGCTTCTGGAGCCGCTAAGCAGGCACCGGCTTCCGAGGAGGTCTTTTGCACTACTGATTCCAGTCAGACACCAACGTCTTCTCTCCTGACTACTGCTCCTCTCAGACCGATGACTTCTCTTAGGCCTAGAAGCCAGGCCACCCCTAGAAAATATACCTCTAGCCACCCCAGGCCCAGATGCTTAAGATGGCGGAGGATCTTATTTCCCTTATCAGGGAAGTCAAGCCACTACTTCTAAAAGGAAAAGACATTCTTCTCCTGAACTATTGACAGAGCAAGATTCTGAGGAATCAGAGTATTCAGGTTTTGAAGAGGATCAACAACCTCTTACTGCATATGAGGATTCAGATGCAGAGGAATCCATCTCTTCTGCCTCCCCACCAGAAGACTTCTCCTTTGGGGAAACTCTCTATACCCTCAGGGAACATTTCCAGTGGGAATCTCAGGATTTTCCTCAGTCTAAGAAAAGGCTAAGAGAATTTCTAGACCTTCCCCAAGCACAGACCCCTGCCATCCCCCCTGTTTTGGTATTGGTGGGTGATGTTTTCCATGAATCCAGTTTAGCCCCAGACGCCCTTCCTCCTTCTCCCAGTAAGCCAGACAGGTATTACAGAGTACCAGACACTCACAAATACCTGTACCGAAATCCTGCTGCCGACCTGGAGGTCATTACACAGGGCCCCAAGGGAGCCAGGGATAGTTTTGCAATGAGCCCTACTCCTTCTGATAAGGATGCCAGAGCTCTGGGCAGATGGGGTAAAAAGGTTTACACCTCTGCAACCTTAGCTATCAGAGCTCTCAACTGTCAGTTCCATATGTTAAAATATCAACAGCACACTTTGGAACTATTAAAGCAAAAGATTTCTACTTTTCCCGACTGTGCCAATTCTAAGGAGTTAGCAGATTTACTGCACTCTACTTGTCAAGTGGCTAGGTACTCTTTACACTGTAGATATGACGCACTAGAAGCATCTAGCAGGGCAGCAGTGTCTGGATCTGTCATTCGGAGACATGCATGGTTGAAAGAATAACCTCTACTTGATCATGTCAAGTCTAAATTAATTGATGCACCTTTGGACAAAGACCACTTGTTTGGAGAAAAAGCAGAAGAGGTGCGTAAAAAAATGGAAGACAAAGCAAAATCTATGCAAACAGTAAAAGATTTCTTTCAGGTTCAATCTCCTAGATTCAGCAGGAACTTTCCCTCTAAGCACTGGTCCTTTCCTGCTCCCAGCAGACAGGGGCAAGCTAAGCCCCACAGGGACAGGCCGCCCAGGTCCCTACAGCAGGGACAACAGAGAACCAAACAGTGGACCACATCCGCTCCTAAGGCAGGGAGTTCTAAGCCATCCCTCTATGGCAAAAACTCCCAATGACTCCCTACCCCCGCCCTCCTTTCACTCAAAAGCTCGGAGGAAGGCTGTCCCTCTGCAAAGAAAATTGGCTGTCTGTAACCAAGGACCAATGGGTCTTAAAGATCATTTTCCAGGGGTACCAATTCACTTTCAATGAACTCCCAATTCCCAGAGGGTACCCAGACTTACCTCCTAGTCAGTGGGCAGATGCATTAAAGCAAGTCCAAATTCTCATAGCCCAGGGTGCAGTAGAACCTTTCCTTGCAGATCAAATAGGCAAAGGCTTTTATTCAAGGCTTTTCCTTGTTCCCAGAAAGGAGGGCAATTGGCGCCCCATCCTGGATCTGTCCATGCTGAACACATCCCTAGTGGTCCCCTAATTCAAAATGCTAACCCTGTAGCAGCTGCTGCCTATGCTGTCAAAAAATGCCTAGTTAGTGACCCTGAACCTAAAAGATACATACCTCCATATCCCCATAAGGGAGTCCTGCAGGAAATTCCTACATTTCAGAGCAGGCTCACAGCACTTTCAGTTCTCTACTCTTCCCTTTGGCTTATCTACTGCTCCCAGGGTTTTCACCAAATGTTTGGCTCCGGCCATAGCATTTTTCAGACAGAAAAATATACAGATTTATCATTATTTGGATGACTGCCTCATCCAGACAAAGAGCAAAGGAAAGCTGCTCCAGGACCTACACTTCGTCAAAACCCTCCTAACTTCCTTTGGATTCACCATCAACAAGAAGAAATCAAAGCAGGCTCCCTCCAGGAGGATCATTTTCCTGGGAGCTCCGCTGGACACAGTGTCTCAAATGACCTTCCTACCCCCCAGAAAAGCAGAGCTCCATGCCTCTCTACTTTACCCAGCTGGCATCTAAAAGTCACCTCACAGCAAGGAAGTTCCTGCAAGCCTTGGGATACATGGCTTCTTGCATCCTTCTGATTCCTCTGGCCAGGCTACACAGGAAACTTCAGTGGTATCTAAGGAACCTTTGATGTAAGCACTCACAGCCTCTAGAGGCCTCTCTCCCTCTACTCCCCTGTATAAGGGCCGAGTTGCGCTGGTGGGTAGGGGTCTGTGCCAGGAGCCAGGGTCTCCCCTTCATCTACCGCCCCACCGGGCAGACCATCACCACTGAAGCCGCAGACATCTCTTGGAGTGCCCACTTAGCAGTCAGGTGCACCCAAGGTCTTTGGGATACCCAACACCTTCCCTTGCATATCAACCAGAAGGAAATTATTGCAGTACGAAAGGCCCTGACATCTTTCCAGCCCCATCTCAGCCCAGGAGTTCTCCTTATCAAAACAGACAACACCACAGTAATGTGGTACATCAACAAACAGGGTGGAACACAATCTTACCCTCTTTGCAGGTTAGCCATGAACCTCTGATGATTGCCCCCTCCATGGGATTACACCTAATAGCCCAATACTTACAGAGATCAACAACACCATGACAGACCACTTAAGCAGACACAGTGCAAGTCAGTCAAGTGTGGGGAAATCCAGAGGTGAATATCTTTGCTTCGCACCTTCAGCTGGAGAAATTTTGCACCAGGGAATATCACCACCCAGCATTGAAGGTGGATGCCTTGACCTACCCTTGGAACTCCCCCTTTGTGTTGTGTACACTTTCCCCACTCTGCCTCTTATTCTCAAGCTACTCATCAAGATAAGGGAGGAGGGGCCCAATGCCATCCTCATTGCTCCAGATTCTCCCAGACAACATTAGTACCCCTTGCTGCGCAGCCTGACATCACATCCTCCCAGGCATTTTCCCCAGATCCCAAACCTCTTGACTCAAGCAGAGGGGAAAATGCACACAGATTTGCAGACTGTCAAGCTGTCAGCATGGCTGATAGCCCCAAGGTAAGGGAAGGGTTCCTGCTAAGCAAGCAGGTCCTAGATATTATCACAGGCCAGAAGGCTCAGCACTAGAAGATCTTATGCAGGGAAATGGAAAAGATTCTGCTCCTGGTGCCAATCCAGAGGGGCCAGTTCCTCACAAGCTTCTTTCCCTCTCTTCCTGGATTATCTAGCAGAATTACTTGGTGGTCTCTCCTTTTCTTCTGTTAAAATCCACGCCTCAGCCATTTCTGCTCAGTGTAATACAGACCAGCCCCTGTTCTCTCATCCTTTGATTAAGCAATTCCTTAGAGAGGCTTCTAATATCAGACCTCCCAGAAGGCCACCCACACCAGCCTGGGATCTTAATTATGTTCTGGAAAAACTAACATTACCACCTATAAACCTGCTGCTTCAGCAGAACTAAAATTCCTCTCCTGTAGACTGCTTTTTTGCTAGCTATCACATCAGCCAGAAAGGTTTCTGGACTTCAGGCACTGATGACCATTAAACCCTTTATCATTTTTCATGAAGACAGGGTTTCCCTTAGGACTATAACCCCTCCTTTATGCCCAAGGTGATGTATAATGTGACTCTCAACCAGGACATTCATCTGCCTACCTTCTTTCCTAACCCTCAAAACAAGGGAGAAAGAATTCTGCACTCCCTGGATGTGCACAGGCAGCTCAGATACTACCTGGACCATACTAAACACTTAAGAAAAATGGACCAACTTCTTGTCAGATTTGCCCTAGGAGCAGAGGGGAAGCCCATTTCCAAGCAGACCATTTCTAAATGGATATCACGTTGTATCCATTTCTGCTACAGATTTCATGGGAAGCCTCCCCCTACGTCTATTCATACCCATTTCACTAGGGCAGCCTCCACTTCTACAGATTCCTCAGAGGAGTTCCCACCAGGGACATCTTGGAAGCTGCCACCTGTACCTCGGTTCATACCTTTACAAAGCACTACCACTTTCCTCTCTTCTCTAAGGCTAGGGCAGGAATTGTCTCTGCAGAACAGCAGGGCCTCCTTACCCATGCCTAGATCTCTAACTAATTCTGCTTCCCCTCTCTTCAGCTTTGGGAATCTTCCCACAGATGATGACTGCAACAGTGAAACACGAAGAACATAGTACAATTGTGTACATTTAGCATATATGTAGATGTTCAAGTGCATTCACTGTTGCAGTCCTGGTTTCCCTCCCTCCTTCCCTCTTATATCCTCTTTCTTTAGGGAGACATAAGCTTCTTGGGGTGGTTGTTAACCACTAGGACCACTTTACCATATTTCCTGGGGCTTCTGAATGGTTAGGGCAAGAAAAACTGATGTAATGGCGTCAGCTGCCTTGCTTTGTAGCAGGTGACAGCAGCTGACGCAGAAAAACATTGACTCTGTCATCTAGAGGCTTTCCACATTAGTGTTGACTTCAGTGAAGTATATTCTAAATAGGAGTGGTTCCAACACTGAGCCCTGTGGTACACCACTAGTAACTGGCCTCTTGCTGGAGCTGGATTCATCCACTTTAACCATGTGTCCTGTCTGTGAACTAATTACCTGTCCATTTGGTGATACAGAGATTTATGCCCAGTTTTGTGAGTTTATTTATAATACTTGAGTGTATGATTGTGTTAAATGGCTTGGCCAGGCCAAGGTAGGCGGTATTGACTGTTTTACCCTCATCCATGCACTGGGGACTTTTTCCAAAAGATCCACCAAATTTAGTAGGCATGACCTACCTTTCACAAAGAATTATCAGGTCTGTGATTATTCTTTCCATGGCATTACTTAGAAGATTGGTCAAACTTATGGATCTGTAATTACTTGGGTCAGTTGATGGTCCCCCTTTGAGCAGAGGAATGACTGTTGCTGTGCTCCAATCTATCAAGACCAAGCCAGTCCAGAGGCTGTGGTTAAAAGGAGATCCCAATGGGTGTGATATGTCCTGATTCAAGCTGTTTAATAAACAACGTGGTATATCATTGGACCCCAGTGAAGACATGTTTTTAGCTTTAGAGAGTGAAATGGCAACCTATACATTGGTGATAATTGGTGGAGAAGTGGTGGACAGTATTTCATGGGGGAGAACTGAGGGGTGATGGGGAGGTAAAATTTGAGGTGAATTTATCAGCCAGCAGATTTTCTATATCTTCTGCCTGAGGATAGGTGATGTCATCCATAACTAATTCTGCACAATGTTCGATGTTGCCCTTAAGATTGTGGACATAACTGAAAAATACCTTATGGGTTATCTTTAGCTTTGGAAGCTATTTTTGCCTCAAAGTCTGCTGATTGCGTGTTTAGACTAATAAAGGACATTTTGTTCTGTTATGTACATTTTCTATTACCTCTCAACAGAATTTTCTTTCTTTTGTTGTACAACCTATTAATACCAGGGGTCCACCAGGGTGGCTTGTTTTTGCAGTTTGCCCTGAGCTTATTTCAGTCCGATAATACCGTTTCTGTGTAGTTGTTTATATGGTCGTACAGGGCTTTTGTGTACATCTCTGCACAGACTTCTGTGTTTTCTGGGATTAGGATAACTTGTAAACTAGCTATGCTGTCACTTAATATAAGGAAGTTTGCCTTAGAATAGTTCTTTAAAGGTTTTGGAGTTAGTTGGGTGGTCTAGTTTTACCTTTGTATCAAGGAAGACCCCTATGTGATTTGATCTTACCAGTGAAGACATTACACTTGGGTGGGGTGCATTACTTGCCCATATTTGTGAACACCAGATCTAGGACATTTGAATCTGTAGTGGAGGTGCAGACTACCTGATTCAGAGCATTTGAGTTTAAAATGTCTAGAAATCTTTGGGCCTGAATGTTTGTGGTCTTGTATGCCTTCCAGTTAATGGAAGGATAGTTAAAGTTACCAATGACAATGGTACTGGATGGAGAATTATTCTGATAACTTCAGTATGATGTATGGGTTTCCTGGTTCATGGTGGGAGACCTGTAGCTAGCAAGAATATGGTAATGTGTTTCCCATAGTTAATTGGACATGACGATGCTGAAGCATGTCATACATCTGTTTTTTGCTTTTTCTTGTTCAGTGGGTGATTGGAACATATGAGAGGCATTATAGCCATCCACAGCCAGAGTGCTTTCCATGGCTTTGAACCATGTTTCAGTAACTGTGCATATGTTAGAATTTCCCAGGGTGAGGAGTACTTCTAGGGAGTTCAGCTTCTTGTTGAGACTCCTAGCATTGAGCAGTAACACATTTAGCTTGTCCTGAGTAGCTTTTTGCTATGTTGGAAGATTTGTCTGTTTGGCAATGCCTACAAAAGGCACTGTAGGAGTGTATAATATTTTTGCCAGTATCTGAAAGCCTAGTGGTGACAGGTGAAGACGATGCTTGGCTAAGCAGTGTGGCATGTCAACCATGTCCTCCCAGGCTAACAAGTATTGGACCCCTTTAGAATGATGGCAGTAGCTAAGCTAGTTGTTAAAGTCGATTATTTTAGGTTGGTATTGTTGCATCATCCTTTTGAGACTGTAGAATGCTGCTTTATGCTAGGCTCATACCTGCTTGTGATACATATTCTGAGAGCTCAATCATGTCTTTCTTCATGTAGTCCAAGGAGGTATGTCTCAGGTCATTCACCCCTACATGGTCTATGACCGTGTCAAACTGGTACTTGGGGGTAAATTACCTGTGTGCTTGTGTGATCTGATGGATCCTGGCCCTTTTCAGGCAATTAACTCTAACCTTCTCCTTATCCAGCCTGGTAAGAGGGACATCCGTGTGTCTCACAGTGGTGTCTCCTATGAACAAAATATTGGGTTGTTTTGTGTTTCACCGTATGGTCTTGGTAGTTGAGATGCAATGAGAATGTGCCTTAATGTATTGTGATAGGAATTGTCTTGTTTGTGTGCATGCAGAGTTTCTGAGGACTGTGCCTGAGAGACCTTTGAAGTTTGGGTAAGTTACATGTGAGCACCTCCACATAAGTGTGTCTGTGTCTGGTCCTTTGTGGTATGGTGTGTGTGTGTGTGTGTGTTGCTGACAACTTGTTTGTTTCTTTTTTTGTCTGTATGTGAGAGTCTGGCCTCAAGTGTCAATGGGTAATTACATCTCTAACTTACTGTATTTGTCTGTCCAAGAATTAAGTGGCTGTCAGTGGCAATTGCTACATTGCCTCAGGATGCCCATGTCCACCAGTCTAGATGCAGTGATAGCAGGAAAGTGCCCATCCATGGTTGCAGGTCTTAGTATGTACTTTGCAAGGGATAGGAGTGGCAGGGTATATGTAACAGGAAGAGGGATGGGTGCTTACTTTGGTATAATCTACAGCTAACCTACCTAGTGCTCAAACCATATGCTCTTTGAGCAGCGATAGTCCTGGTTACTGTAATAATGTAATGTAGACCTAAATAGTCTAAACTAAATGCATTTATGTTGCTCGCTGCACAAACTAGCTGCTCTGTGAGTAGGGCGGGACTGAGTTAAAGTTCAGAAGTAGTTGTTATAGGGAAATTTCAACTTCTGGTGATTACGTATATATTGAAGGCACCACTAACTGCCCCTGCACTTGGAGCAGCTTCATACAAATACAAGGCTTATATAGATCAGAAAAAATGAAGATCTGAAGTAGTTAACTTCATTTTATCTGCAACCTGTGGGTATTCGGATCCATATCGGATCCGAGCCAGCAACTTTTCAAGCATCTGCTCCGAGCTTCAAGCTCCTCCCTCTTACCCATAACTCATCACCATCTCCTACCTTCCCTCACATCTCATTTGCCGCTTCGTGCATCAGCATCGTGATCTCCGTAGCTCCGAGCATAGGGTTGTAGTAAGTGCCTTTTTGGTCCTTTTTCATGAGTAGTGAGACTGTGTTAACAGTTAGTTCCCTTTCCTCCCCCAAATGCTTGTTCGTCGGTAAAAAAAAAAAAAAAAAAAAGTTTGTTTGTAAAGTAGTTTAGGTCTTCCCTCACCCATAGGTGTGCATGCTTATAGTGTGTTGGAGTTTGGTAGGTGGGCTGTGCGTGTGTGTGTGTGTGTGTGTGTGTGTGTGTGTGTGTGTGTGTGTGTGTGTGTAGAATTGCTGATCAGCCCAAACCTACTTTTAAGAAATGCACAGAGTGTGGCCATAAGCTTTCACCGGCGGATGATCACACTCTGTGTGTTGTTTGCCTGGATGTTCCCCATTTATCAGTGCAGTGTGTGTGCCAGTTTTAACCCTAGGGCCTTGAAGGAAAGGAAGGCCAAACTGGTGGCTAAAGGCCTTCTACCAGCTTTCACGCTGGACTCATCAGCCTTGGCCTCGGCTCCCACAGCTGCTGCCCAACCTCCCCCTCAGGCTGGGACTCACCCTCCCACTAGACCTTTTGAAGGGGAGGCCAAAGGAAGAGACAGAAAAAAGGATAAAGACAGAGAGAAGTGGGCTACTCCCCATAAGCGGTTTCCAGATCGAGACTCCTTCCCTAGCCTGCCTTCTAAGGTGTTGCGACCTACATCTCCTCGGCTCCACTCCCTGAGGTCCTCCCCGGAGCCGACAGAGCTTTTGGATCTGAGACCTTCATCCAGGTCGTCGCAGCGACCAGTCAGATCCAAGTTGGCAGTTTCCTCACGCTCGACTCGGAGTCTCTCTGAATTTGATATGGACAGGATGATGAAGAGATTTATTCGGACCCAAATCCAGATGGGAGTCTTGCCATGCCCCTCTCCCTGTGGAGGGGGGACCTCCATGCCATTCTTTCATCCGATTTCTCTTTCCCTGATCTGGCCTTCGATTTTGGGGTTTATGGATCCAAGGATCTTCGAAGCTGGGGGTTCGGCGTCGACTGTTCCTCCAAACTCGACTCCGGCTATTACCTTGAGCTGCTTGGATCCGAGCGACTCTCAGGGCCGAGGACAGAGAGTTGGATCCAAGGGGATGGAGGTGTCTTTGGCTCTGACTTTGTCAGATCCAAGCCATTCCTTCAGAGTTCCGGCTACCCAGCCTCGGCCCCAATCCTCATAACGGACCCGGGGAGAGCTTCCTCCATGTTGGGTGCTAAGGAGGTGCGTTCTTCATCAGAATTCGATGTGGTGGAGAGGGTTCTCCCTCAAGGATCGAGAACCCAGCCTATTTTCTTAGATTCCACCCAGACTCCCTCTGATTCGGTTACGACTCCCTTCAGCTTGTCCCAGGGACAGCCCATGCCAAAGGAGCCCCAGGCGGTCCCCCCCCCCCCCCATGGCTTGCAAGCCCTCTTCAGAGAGTCTCACTGAAGAGGGTCCCCGTAAGCACATGTGTAAGATGAGGCACCTGAACTCTCCCGGGTCCTGGACAGAAGACACAGATTTAGATGAAGAAGGTTCCCCCATGTTACCTCCTGAGGATGTCTCCTTTGGAGACATCATGGAGATCCTCCGCCAGAGGGGAGGTTTGTCAGCCCCAAAACCTTCTATGGATGAATCAGTGTTCCTGGAGGCTTTTGGCACAGGCCCATCTACTTCCTGGGTGTCCCCGCCTGTGGATCCCTTAGTGGATCTTATCACCACGTGGGCATGGAAGGAGCCTGACACCATATAGCCGATACCTAAATGCCCGGACAAGATTTTCTCTCCACCCTCAGACAGACAGGCCTGGTATAAAGGATCCCCCATGGATGCTATGGTCGTTGCAACAGCCACCAAGAGGGAACTGGCTCAGGAGAGTTCTTCGGTCCACCCTCTGGATAAGGAGTCCAGGACGGTGGATCGATTTGGGAAGTGAGTGTATTCTTAAGCGACGTTTTCCATCTGAGCGCTGAGCTATTTCGCACTTGTTATTTGACTGCAGCGAGACCTAGTCACAGAGTTAGCTGAGTCACCCCCAGAGTCTTTGTCGCTGGAGGACAAGCGTCTGTTCTCCATAAAAATGATGACTCTGAAGTTAGTTTCAAACACGTCTATGCGCCTCCTTTCCCATGCCACAGAAGGAGCAGCTAGGGTGGCTGGGACTGGCATGGCTATGAGGTGACATGCTTGGCTCAGACTGTGTCAGTTTGCGGATCCCTTCAAGGCGTCTTTCACAAATGCTCCCTTCGATGATTCCTCTCTTTTTGGAAAGACTGTACGTGACACCCTTGTCCAGAGTGAAAAGGACGAGAAGACTTTGTCTGCTGTCGGAGTCCGCTTCTCTAGCCCTCAAAGATCTTTTTCCAGGAATCAGAGAAGGCAAAAGAAGATGTGGTTCCAAAAATCGCAGTTTTCCCGGGACTCTCAGGACAACTCGTCCCCTAGAGGCAAAGGGAGACGGGACAGATGCCACCCCAGAGGCAGAGGGGATCTGAGGAACTTTGGGTCTAGGGACCCCTTCTCAGACAGGCCCACGCAGCAACCCTGAGGGGTTGCCTGACTGTCCTACTCTGGAGGCAGTCGGGGGATGATTATCATTGCACCCGATGGCTTGGGAGTCCATCACTGCAGATCGTTGGGTGCTTCAAATAATATCCAGAGGCTACACCATCCCGTTTGTTACCCCTCCCATCCAACAAAAGTGCCTCCCTGATGTACCACCTGCTCAAAGGGAGGCGGCAGCACTAGAGATTTCCAAGCTGCTTTACAAATGAGCCATCAAACTGGTCACCCCCCCCCCCCGATCAGTCTGGATCACGCGTTTACTCCAGGTTCTTTTTAGTGCCAAAAACAACGGGGGACCTCAGGCCCATTTTGGACCTGTCAGCTTTAAATCTGGCTGTCGCCAAGCAGAAATTCCGGATGGTCACCCTGCAGTCCATTCTACCTTATCTTCGAGAATGCGACTGGATTTGCTCGATAGACCTCCAGGATGCTTACTACCACATCAAGATTCGCAGAAGCTCCAGGAGATTACTTCGCTTTCGGCTGGGAGCCAAACATTTCCAGTTCAGAGCCCTACCCTTTGGTCTCACTAAAGCCCCCAGGGTGTTTACCAAGGTAATGGCAGCCGTAGCTGCTCACCTGAGGTTTCAGGGAAATCAGGTATTCCCTTACCTAGACGATTGGCTCCTCGCTGCTTCTACAAAGTGTCTTCTTTGCCGAGCCAGAGACTCCTTCCTTCATCTTGCAGACCAGCTAGGGATCACTGTCAATGTTTCCAAGTCCCTCTTGGACCCGGTGCAGGTCTTGGACTTTATCGGGGCATGGCTGGACACCCTTCGACTGAAGGTCTTTCTAACTCCAGACAGGGTCCAGAGCCTACGGGCCCATATATCAGTAGTTCTTGGCCCAGGGTTTCTAAAGGAGGGCGACGTTCTCAGAGCCCTGGGCTCTATGGCTGCAGCAATCTCTATCCTCCCCTGTGCACATCTTCACATGCGTGTTCTTCAATGAACTCTAGCCATACAGTGGTCTTGGCTAGATCTCCCCATGGAATATCCAGTTCAAATCAGCAAAGTCTGCAAGGTGTCACTTCTCTGGTGGCTCCAGTCGCCAGAGATCTTAGCGGAACACCCATTTGTTTCACCTACAGCCCAAGCCACAGTGACCACGGACACCTCCCAGCTCGGGTGTGGGGGGGGGGGCATTATCTGGGGAGGATAGTCCAAGGCACTTGGTCCCAGATCGAGACCAGATTGCATATCAATGTTCTGGAGATGAGAGCAATGCTTTTAGCATTGCAAGCCTTCCACACTGTTCTTCCTCTCGGTTGTCTGGTACATCAACAAAGAGGGAGGAACTGGATCTTACCCTCTGTCAGTTTCTGATTGCAACGCACATCCCAGGATGCTCCAACATTTTAGCAGACAGATTGAGTCGGGCTATTCTAATGCCATACAAATGGTCTCTGAAACAATCGATAGCGGAGGAGATCTTCCTTGTGTGGGGTCAGCCTTGCTGCAATCTCTTCGCATCTCTTTCCAATGTGAAGTGCAGCGAGCTCTTTGCTCTAATCCCCTCACCAGGGGATCACCCCAGAGACAGTCTGGTCCATGCTTGGCCTCCCAGGTTACTGTATGCTTATTCCCCGTTACCTCTCATTCCAAAGTTTCTTCAGAAAGTTTGCCGACTGGGGTGCAAAGTGATCCTCATTGCGTCTCCATTCCCATGCCACGTCGTCAGGTGTGGTTCCCCTTCCTCTGGTCTCATGTTCTAGCTCCTCCTTGGATTTTGGATCCCTGCTCAGATCTCATTTCTCATCCCTCTGGCACTTGTCCGCCCAACCTGGACAGCTTCAAGCTGATGGCTTGGTTGCTCCAATTCCCTTGATTGCCAGGACTCCCAGTCTTTCATCTTCAGTAATAACTATTCTGATGGCATCCCATAAGGCCTCCACTAGGAAGATTTACTGCAGTAAATGGAAACAATTCTCTATTTGGGCTTCTCAGAGAAACTGGGATCCTTTTACAGCCCCTGTTCCTGCCGTGTTGGATTTTTTAGCCAATATTTTTTAGCAAGGGGCTAGTTCCTCCACAGTGAAAGTGCAACTGGCAACTATTTTGAATTTCCACGTAGGCGAAAACATGAATGCCCTGGCCTTTTCTAGACTATTAAAGGCTTTCCTTAAACGCACTTTTCTTTTGCGTCCTCCAGTTAAGGACTCTGTTCCTCCATGGTACCTTACCTTGGTTCTCCAGGCTTTAGTTGCTTCCCCCTTTGAAACTGCAGCATCTGTAAATTTGAAGTTCTTATCTTGGAAGACGGCCTTTGTAGTGGCCATGTCGTCGGCTAGGAGGGTTGCTGAGATTCAAGCATTGTCTGCCGTGTCCCCTTAATTGATCTTCCATAAGGACAGGGTTTCTCTCCACACAAACCCTTCTTCCTTACCAAAAGTGGCTTTTGAATCAAACATTAATCAAACAATTAACCTGCCTGTTTTCTTTCCAAATTTTCAGAACAAGGGTGAATATAAACTGCATTTGTTAGATGTTCATAGACAACTTCATTTTTATTTTCACAGAACAAAGCCCTTCCATAAGTCTGACCAGTTATTTGTGTAATTTTCTAAAACCTTTCTGGGTAAAGCCATCTCCAAGGTTTCCTTAGCTAGATGAATTACACAATGTATTTTGCAAATTTATAAAGACAAAGGTCTTTCCCCACCTGGTCCTGTTAAAGCTCATTCTACCAGATGTATGTCGACTTCTGCTGCCTTTTGATGTATGGTTTCACTGGATGACATTTGTGCGGCAGCAACTTGGGCAAGGTCACATACCTTCATTTCTCATTATAAGTTGGATTTGATCTCCAGAAGGAGAGCATCCTTCGGCTCTGCGGTGCCCAGGAATATCCGTCCATGAGGGCCTCCTAGGAGTTTGAGTAGCTGGGGACTCTGTCCCACAGGTTGCAGATAAAATGAAGTTAACTACTTCAGATAAAGAAGTTATGTACTCACCATAACGTTCCATCTAAGTAGTTACACTTCATTTTTCTGCAGCCGTCCCACTCTCCTTCCCCCGAATCTCCTCATGGTTTATTGTACAGTTGAGTTGCTGATTAGTTGGAGTAGTGGCAAACTCGATCTGAGGGAAGGTAGGAGATGGTGATGGGTTATGGGTAAGGGGGAGGAGCTTGGAGCTCGGAGCAGATGCTTGAAAAGTTGCCGGCTCGGATCGGATATGGATCTGAATACCCACAGGTTGCAGAAAAATGAAGTGTAACTACTCAGATGGAACTAACTGTGCCCTAAGGCCTTTCAGATAAGCACACAGTGAGCTTTCTACCAGCAATTCCCAACTCGTATAGGTGAAATCAGCCCTCTCCTTCCTCAACAGTGCAGACTTTGATCCTCTTAATGTAAAATAGCTGGTTTGCAAGGAAAAGATCACAGTAAGATGCCTGTCAGGCGCTAGAATCCGCCACATAACACAAGCACTCAGGTCACTTCACAGCAAGTACAAGTATGACTCAGTCATTGTCCATGCCGGTGTGAACGACCTGAGACGTACCTCCCTGGACTACATGAAAAGAGACATAGAGGAGCTCTCAGATTATGTAGCCCAGGCCGGTATGACCCTGACCCTGAGCAGTATCCTACCCTCACCAAGAATGATGCCACAATACAGAGACAAAATGATCAGCTTTAATAATTGGCTTAATTACTGGTGTCATTCTAAGGGGATCCAATGTCTGTCTGCCTGGGATGACATGCTTGACAAGCCACGCTGCTTCGCAAGGGATGGCTTGCACCTGTCACCCCTGGGCTTCTGAATATTGGCAAAGGCTCTTGCCACCCCCATAGTGCCTTTTTAGGCAAGGCTCAAATGATAAACCTACCGCTCTAGAAAACAAAAATGGAGAAAAACTAAGGGTAATACTGCTCAATGCCAGAAGTCTAAACCTCAAGATGCACGCCCTCGAAGCCCTCCTCAGTATGGAGAACATCGATGTCTGTGCTGTGACTGAAACCTGGTTCAAGGCTCCTGAGAGTACCCCAGCACTATCAGGTTATACCTCATATCATGCGTTCCGGCCCCAAAATCAGGACCGAACCACAAAATGAGGGGGAGTATCCATATTCATAAAGGATACCCACACCTCCAGGTTAGTGGCAACGCACGAAGCATCGAAGACCATCCAGGTGCAATTAACCATAGGTAAAACTGCCCTACAGTTTGTAACATGCTACAGACCACCTTCTCAAACTCAGGAAACCCACACAGCCTTCCTGAAGACACTGGAGAGTATGAATGTCTCTCCAAACACCATCATATTGGGTGACTTCAACTACCCAAACATAGACTGGGAACATTACTCAAGCCCCAACACCCTAGCCCAAAGGTTCCTTGAGTTCATAAACTCAAATGCTATGGAACAACTAGTCACCATTCCCACAAGAGGAGAAAATATACTAGACCTGATCATCACAAACATGGGGACAAAATGCTCCACACCGGAAGTATATCCCTCATTGGTGAGATCAGACCATAAATTAATCTCACTGGAGATCCACATCCCGCCCCACCCCCAGCAAAAAAGACCACAGTGAAGAACTTCTCAAAAGCAAACTTCACACTTCTTAAGACTGGAATGGTATCCTTCAAGGCCCCCGAGCCAGTGGAAACCACAACCCACGCTGCTGAAACCCTTACAAATGCCTTCTACGAGCACCTCCAGGAATGTATGGATCAAGCAATCCCTAATAAAATCAAGACCCTTTCCACCAAAGGCAGGCACCGGTCTGGTGGACCCCAGCCATAAACAAACTCTACAACAAGAGGAGAAAGCTACTACATGACAGAGCAAAATCCCTAAAAGGGAAGGCATCTCTGATCAATACTAGCAAAAAACTACGATCACTCATAAAATCATCCAAGGCCAACTTTGAGAGAAAAATCGCTAATGACACAAAAGACAATCATAAAGCCTTCTTTAGCTATGTTAGAAACCTGGGTGGAAACTCCCAGATATGCTCAGAATTAGTCCAAAATGATAAAAAAATCACTGAACCCACAGACATTGCCAACATACTGGCAGACAGGTTCAGTGCAAATTCCCCCAAAAGGAGAAATATCTATCCCACCAGAGTCTAGCCTCCCAAACATCTCAGATGCCCAGGTGAGAGCTGCTCTGTCTAAAGCAAAAAACACAGCATCAGTGGGACCGGACAGTGTCCCCGGCTGTGTGCTACACGAACTCAATGAGGAACTAAACCCACACATAAGGCTGCTATTTAATCTTAGCCTTACTACAGGATACGTACCCAAAGAATGGCGTACGGCAACTGTGGTCCCACTCCACAAAGGCGGTGCTTCTACGGACCCTGGAATTTACCGCCCCATAAGCTTGACGAGCCTTGTCTGCAAAGCTATGGAGAGGATCATAATGGAACTCATAAATAAAGACATTGGGGACCTACAGACACTGGATCCTACCCAATTTGGCTTTGTCAAGGGCAGATCCTGCCTCTTGAACTTGGTCGACTTTTTCAAAACAGTCACTAAGGCCATTGATGAGGGTAAGGCAGTTCACACAGCCTACCTTGACCTAGCAAAAGCGTTCGACACAATACCCCACTCGGGCATCATAGAAAAGCTCACCAGCTTAGATGTAAACCCATATGTCACAAGATGGGTTGCAAACTGGCTCAAGGACAGAACACACAGGGTTAGAGTTGCTGGTGCCATGTCAGACTCTAAGCCGGTCACGAGCGGTGTCCCACTGGGCTCAGTCCTGGGCCCCCTCTTGTTCGGCATTTATTTTTCTGAAGTGCAGGCAAACATAGGGGGATTGTGGCTGACAAAATTTGCAGATGACTGCAAACTGGGCACCATAATTGACACTCCATCAGACACAGACATCCTCCAGAGAGGTCTCATAGAAATGGATAACTGGTGCCAGAGCCATGGCCTTAAGCTAAATGCCAAAAAATGTATAGTCATACCCTTTGGGAAAAACAAGGTAACCCCTAATTACCACATAGGTGGTAAGTTATCAGGGACCTGGGGACCCAAGTTGACAGTAACCTCTCTTTTGACACTCACATTGCCAAAGTGGTTAGGAAGACCTTCTACATTGCCCACCTGATCATGAAGGGATTCACATCCAGATCAGGAGAGGTCATTATACCCCTGTACTCTTCACTTATCAGACCAATGATTAGTACAACGCCCCATTCGGAATGTACCTTACCCGACACCTGCAGCAGTTGGAAAGACCCCAAAAGTTCCTCACCAAAAGGATAAAGGGGCTCAAACATATGTCATACGATGCCCGACTGAAGAAACTCCAGCTCTATTCAGTCGCATACCATCTGCTCAGAGGTGATCTGTGCCTGACATACAAGGCCATGTCCAACCCGGAATTAATGGACATGCTCCACCTCAAAAAATCCAAATCCACCAGAGCCACGAGAGCAAGAGACTTAAACCTCAACACGGATATAAATAGGATGTGCTGGAGGGACAGATTCATCACCCAGAGACTCCCTACACTATGGAACAGAATCCCAGTCCATGTGAGGCAGAGCCCCTCACTGACTCTGTTCAAGAGAAATCTTGACGAGTGGATGGGAGATCGTAGGTTTACCCCGGGAATCATCTCTGTATCACTGCTGGACAGAGGCACAGCAAACTAATGGGTATAGTATTCTCATCCTAAGGGGTGGTGAAAGCCACACACACTCTGGCTAGGCTTATAAATGCCCTAGGGCAGATAGCCTAGTATGAACCTATGAACCTATAAGTGTTAAAGAAGCATGAACAGATGCCTAATACTAGTTAACATCACTGGATACAATGTATTTAAATGCAGAACAGCAGCCCTTGCAGCATGAAGTGCAGAAAACAGTAAATTGCACAGAAATCTTTCCCAGTATAAGGAAAACAATTAAGGCAAGTACAAAATGATACTTAATTTCTATTATTGCAGTCCCTAGTCAGCCCTTAATTGTATTTTTCTGAATGGTGTTTTTTCCCTGACTTGATGCATCCTGATACGGCTTCCCCCACCCCCACTGAAATCCAGTGCACCTAAAAAGAAAAAAAAAGTCAACAAAACATGCCTCAGCGTATTTTTTTTAAATCTTTTGTTACCTTAAGCCAGTCATCAGGCTATTTACCTTTTTCCCCATCACCTTCTGGTGTGAGCACACAGCCCTGTATGGTACAGAGGTTAGACACATCCTGCAGGGTTGTTCCAGTACTTGGTTCAGGTACAGGAGAACCAAACTCTTTAGATGTCGGTATGGTCCAGGATTAAGAGACCTGCTGACAAACATAATACCGTGTCCCCAGATATTTTGTCTGCTAGTATAGTTCACAGCAAAAATGAACAGAAATGTCACCACACCGCTGACAATCAGGTTATTACCATGTACAATGCTGATGTAGTTTTCTTGGTTAAGAGTGTTTTACAGTCAGATAATGTCTTTGGGGCTACCTTCTCCAAAGACCAGTCTGTGGCTGCAAATTGTGATGGGGACTTTGCATACAGTGGTGAACACTGAGTTCATCCAGTTTGATTCTTCAGAAGGTAAACAGGTTTACCTTTCCACAGATATTAGCTAGGTTTAGAGTGCTACTTGACAGGAGGCAATCTGTAGCTGTGCCATAGATTGGCAGAGTTTATGATCTTACTGAGGATGAGATTCCAAATGTTTTGCTTGTTCATCCTCTGTTACCAGCCTTACAAGATGCCTGTAAAACTATATGTAAAATCACTTTGGCTAGTGAACTAGTTGCTAAAAAGGCTATGAGGAGTGTAAAATCACTTTGGCTAGTGAACTAGTTGCTAAAAAGGCTATGAGGAGAGAGTACAAGGTGTTCTCTGATCTTGCAGCTTTCTTTGCTGCTTTGTCAGCTGACCCTGCTGTGGTTTCTCCAGCTTCCAACTCTAACAAGAGGTCATTTGCTTCTTTTAATTCTATACCCAGGATAAAATTGGCAAAGGGTTAGAGTCTCAGGAAAACATGTTGGCTCATTATAGTAATTTAGTTTCTAGAATTCTGAATTATCTAGGCTTTATGTACAGGTTTATTTTGCAATTTGCTTGCAGTTTTGATGGCTTTGCATCTTTGCTGGGCAGAAGAGTTATATGCATGATATTGTTTCTAGTGTGACTCAGGTTTCAAAACATGCTTTGAAGTGTGTCTTGGAAGGGGAACACATTTTCTAGAAATGCAGCCACTTCTGTTCTGTTAAGAAGGTATGCATGGTTACGTAACCAGAATTTTTCTGAGCGTTTAAAAAAAGTTTGAGTTATGCTTCTTTAAGTTCTTAATTTATGTTTGGTCTTGCTGCTACCCATATTCTCAAACAATGGGATGATGGAGGTAAATTGATGCATTCGTTATCTAAAATGTTTCATATCCCCAGGTTCTCCCTTAACAAGGTGCCCAACTTCAAGGCAGAGCAAATAAAATTTCCCAGCCTATCAAGAGTCAGGGTACCAAGAGGAAACAGCTGGAGGGTAATGCTTCCAAACCATATAAAGTGGGTTCCTTTCTCAAAAGGGATCATTCCCCTGCCAAAGAATGACTATGCAGGGACTCGGTGTCTCCTTTCTCCTGCCCCTCTTCCCTTCCTCCAGGCTTTTGTTCAACCCAGTAGTCTGACCCCCAGATAGTTTCACACAAAATGAGTGCTGAGAATAATTCAGAGAGGATACTCATGGCAGTGATCAGGAAATCTTCCTCCCTTTAGGGGAGTGCTGCTGCACCTGCCAGCCCAGACACATCTGTTGTGTCCAGTACTCCTTCACATTTTGCAAGCATGGGTTATAGAACCAGTTACTGCACCACAAAAAGGAAAACAATTTTACAACAGAACCTTTTTAGTACCCAAAGAGGAGTTATTGTGGAGATCAGTGTTAGATTTGTTTCACCTAAATAACTTTCTGAAAATACCCAAATTCAGAATGCTAACGCTGAAGGCAGTCCTACCTATTCTTCTGGACCACTGTTTCATGGTGACTTTAAATCTGAAAGATGCTTATCACATTCTATTTGCTCCCAATTTCAGGAAATACCTGAGATTTGCTGTGTCTGAATCTCATTATCAGTTTTCTACATTATACTTTGGGGTATCTGTTGTGCTTCAGCTATTCACAAAGTGCCTGGCTCCAGTGGTAACATACTGCAAGACCCATGGTATCTATATTTTTCCTTATTTAGATGACTTGCTGATTTGTACAGTATCTGTTTTCAAGCAGTCAGAATCCTTATTCAAAGTCTCAACAATTCTAGCACATGTGAGCTTCAAGTTAAACATGAAAAAGTCCTATTTCCTTTCTCTCAAAGAATTGTTTTCCTGGAATGTATGATTGACACAGAAATAAGAATGGTCTTTGTATAGAAGACAAAGTTGTGATGTATTAGAACATTTCCAGCTCCAAGAAGCTGCCTCCGAAAGAGAGTTTCTCAAGGTATCGGGTCTTATGGCATCAATGATCCTCATACCACCACTGGCCAGACTCCATATGAGAAAGATTCAATAGTAGTTAAAAAAAAACAATGTAGGTCCTAGCACCTGTATCTCCTAGACATCCAGGTACCAGTGCTGGACTTTGTGAAACAAAAGTTACAGTGATGGAAGGATCAGATGGTTCATAACCCAGGCTTACCCTTTTCCCTCAAGACCTCTTTTCAGTTAGTCCAGACAGACTCATCAGATTTTGCATGTGGAGCAGTGTCCAGAGGAGTTCAACTGCAAGGCAAATGGGGTCCTTTGGACACGACAAAGCACATAAATGTCAAAGAAATGTTAGCAGTTTTTCAGGCATTCATAGATTCATAGACTGTTGCTAGGCTAACAACTTGGGGAGTGGGGCACCTTTCTAAGCCTAGGTAAGTTTTCCAGAAAGAATAATGATGTCCTGCATCCAAACAAGACACTGAAGACCAGGCATTTATAGGTTCATAGGTAGGTACTAGGTTATCGGCCCAAAGGCCTGTGTAAGCCTAGCCAACAAGGTTCCCTGACTTACGCCACCCAAGAAGGTTATTTGCCTGTGCCTCTGTCGAGTAGAGCCACAGAACTGATCCCCAGGGTGAATTTCCTATTTCCCATCCACTCTTCAAGATTTTTCTTGAAGAGTGCTAGTGAGGAACTCTGCTTGACATAGATCGGTAACTTGCTCCAGAGTATGGGAAGTCTCTGGGACAGGACTCTATCCCTCCAGCATGTTCTGCTTATTGTGGTGAGAAGGTTTAGGTACCTGGAGCATGTAGCTCAGTGGGAGTTGATTTTCTTTAGGTGTAGCATGTCCAGCAGCTCTGGGTTTGACATAGCTTTGTATGTCAGGCAGAGATTGCCTCGGAGTAGGCAATATGCTAAAGAGTAAAGCTGGAGTTTTTTGAGACAGTCAGCATAGGGCATCTTTTTGAGTCCCGTAATCCTCTTTGTGAGGTATGTTTGTGGCCTTTCCAGCTGTTTCAGATGTCTTGTAAGGTACATTCCAAAAGGGGCATTGTACTCAATAATGGGTCTAATGAGAGCCAAGGTGAGGGGAATAATGACCTCTTTTTTCCCAGGATGAGAACTCTTTCATGGTGAGGTGCACCACGTAGAGGGATTTCCTGACTACTGTGGCGATGTGATTATCAAAGGAGAGACTACTGTCCACCTGAGTCCCAAGGTCTCTTATCACACCTTCGGCGTTAAGTGGACTGCCACCTATGTGGTAGTTCATGGGTACCAAGTTCTTACCAAAGGGGATAACAGTGCACTTTTTGGCATTGAGCCTGAAGCCGTGGCACTGGCACCAGGCATCAGTCTCAGTGAGGCCCTTTTGTAGTATGTCCACATCATTTGGGGACTCGACTATGGCACCTAGTTTGCATTCATCTGCAAACTTCGTCAGCTAAAGGCCCTCTGTGTTAGCCTGTACCTCAGAGAAGTAGATACCAAACAGGAGAGGACCCAGGACAAAACCCTGTGGTACTCCAATTGTCACAGGTTTAAAGTTAGATTTGGAGTCTGCAGCTTTTACAGTGTGGGTGCTATCCATGAGCCATTTGGCAACCCATCTTGTGACATATGGCTTTATACCCAGTCTAGTGAGTTTATCTATGATTCCAGAATGGGGGATGGTGTCGAAAGCCTTGGCAAGGTCAAGATAGGCTGTATGAACTGCCTTACCCTCACCTACGGCTTTGGTGACTGTTTCAAAGAAGTCGATCAGGTTCAGAAGGCATGATCTGCCCTTCACAAACCTGAACTGGGTGGGGTCCTGAGTCTGAAGGTTACCAGTGTCATTGTTTGAGTTCCTCGATGATATGTTCTATGGCTTTGCAGACCAGGCTCTCCAGGCTAATAGGGCGATAGTTCCTGGGGTCTGTGATGGCACCCCCTTTGTGGAGTGGTATAACTGTTGTGCACCATTCAGCGGGTACAAAGCGTGATGTGAGGCTGTGGTTGAACATGGTGCTTTGGTGGGGGGCCAGTTTGTTTTGAAGTTCGTGTAGAACGCAGCCTGGGATGTTGTCCGGTCCCATGGATGCTGTGTTCTTGGCTTTGGATAGTGTAGTTTTTACTTGCTCAGTTGTGATTGCAGGGGCACTGCATTCTTCCAGTATGGATATGAGGGGTGATGGGGGGTAAGGTCCCGTAATCTTCGTGCCATTGTGCTGCAACTTAGAGCAGATCTGGGTGTTGCCACTGAGATTCTTGACATAGCTGTAGAATGCTTTGTGATTATCCTTAGAGTCAGTGGCAATCTTATTTTCATAGCTGGCTTTGGAGGATTTTATGAGGGTTCTCAGCTTTTTGCTGAGGCTGACTAGGGAGCTCTTCCACTCATGGGATTTTACTCTCTTTTGCAACAGTTTCTTCCTTCTGTTGTATAGTTTGTTTGTAGCAAGGGACCACCAGATTGAGTTCCTTTTTTTGGAGGATAGCATCTTAGTTCTGCTAGGGATAGCACAATCCATGCTCTCGTGCATGTGCATATTGAGTGCATGTGTATAAGATTCGGCAGTCGTAACTGCATTGTCTATCTGCATGGATGTTGTGAAGTTTGCCACTTCTGTCTTAAGGAGCATGAAGTTGGCTTTGGAGAAATGTTTTTACAGTGGTTTCCTTAATGGGGGTGGGGGTGGGATGTGAATATCTATGGTGATGATCTGACCGAGAAGTTGACTTCAGGTGTGGAACACTGGTCACTCATGTTGGTAATGACTAGGTCTAGGATATTATTTCCCCTGGTGGGGGTGTGGATAAGTTGATCCAAGGCATTGGAGTTTATGAATTCTAGAAAGCGTTGCGTGAAGAAGTTGATACATGAGTAGTTTTCACAGTTAATAGTGGGGTAGTTGAAATCACCCATTTTTAGGGTGTTTGGTTGAACCCTAATATTTTCCAGTATATCAAGAAAAGAGGAGTTTGAATCCTGGGGCATGGTGGGGATCTGTAGCAAGCTACAATATGGATTGATGTTTTGCCCAGAGTTAGTTGCACCTGGAAAATTTTGGATGCATTATGTTGGGCAACTAGCCTCGAGGTGTGGATATCTTTAATGAATATGGACACACCTCCACCCTTGTTGTTCAGGTCCTGGGTAGATGGTCGAAAGGTATGATATGAGTTATATCCTGGTAATGCAGGGGTGCTCTCTGGAGCCTTGAACCAGGTTTCAGTCACTGCACAAATATCGATGTTCTCCATTTTAAGGAGTGCCTCGAGTGAGTGCATTTTGAGGTTTAGGCTTCTAGCATTGAGTAGCATTACCCTCAGTTTTTGCTTGCCATGTAACTGATACAGTGGTGGGTTTGTGTTTTGAACCTTGCCTAAAAAAAGGTACTATAGGGGCGGCAAGAGCCTTAGCCAGTATCCAGAATCCCAGGGGCGACAGGTGCAGGCAGTCTCTGGCAAAGCATCATGGCCTGTCGACCATGCCCCAGGAAGACAGATACTGGATCCCCTTAGAATGATACTAGAAGCTTAGCCAGTTGTTTAATTCAATCATTTTGTCCTTGTGCTGTGGTATCTTTCTGGGCAAAGGTAGGATGCTACTCAGGGCTAGGGTCATACCTGCCTGGATTACAAGATCTGAGAGCTCCTCTATGTCTCTTTTCATGTAGTAGAGAAAGGTACATCTCAGGTCATTCACACCAACATGGACAATGACTGAATCATATCTGTACTTACTGTGGAGTGACCCGAGTGCGTGGGTTATGTGGCAGATCCTGGCACCCGGCAGGCAGCTAACAGTAACCTTCTCCTTGTCTATTCTGGTGAGTGGGACATCAGTGTGCCTGACTATAGAGTCACCTATAACTAATGTGTTAGGAATGTTGTTTTGCCTTATGGGCTGTGGTTGAGTGGCACTCTGGGTCTGTGTGTTATGTGTCTTTTGGATTGTGTTGAGGGGTGGAGGTTGCTTGTGTTTCTGCTTTGGAGGTCTCTGTTGCTTGGGCGGATTCTTATTGAGAGCCTCCAAGAATGTTTTTATGTATCTATGTGTGGGTTTTGGTGGTGTAGGTATAGTGGGACTCTGTGAGTGTGGTGTGGTGTGGTGCAAGTGTTTACCTTCTCCTCTTGACTGAGAAGTTCAGTCCTGGGATGAGAGAGCTTTGCCTCCAGTTTGGCAAGAAAAACGCATCTCACAGGTTGTAGTGTTGGGTGGTAGGAGGAGAGGGTTGTTAGTGTACATGAGGCAATTGCTACATTGCCCCAAGATGCCCAGCTTCATCAGGTAGACAGGAGAGAACACCGGGAGCTGTCCCTTGGGACATACCTGAGTAATCACTATTTTTCTCTAGATAAGCAAGGGAAGTAAGTACTAGAGCTGTATTCTTCAAAGTAACTTGAGGAAGATAAGTACAAAAACTGTTTACCCCTATGAAATGAGAGTGCTTTGGCAGTTTGTAGCTTATTTAGTGCTTACAACAGATCTGAACCAGTAATAAGCAAGGATTAGCAGATTCAAGTGCTAAAAGTAAGAATCTGGCCAGTGTTAAGGGAAAAACTGAAGAGGAGAGTTTATGGTGCTGGGAATAGTTTAATCCTAGCTAATCGGTGCTGCATGATGCGCAAAACCGCGCAAACATGGGTTTTTAAGCAGAAAGATGAAGGGGATAGAAATAGCCCAAAACGGCCAATAAAACTACAGTTTCTGGGTTGAAACCACTCCTCCAACGACAGATAGGCTGTTCCAAAAATCACCACTCTCACTGATGAACAGAGACGCTTCCCTCTAGCTTAGAAAGGTCTGGGTAACACAGGAAATTACAAACAGTCCAGAATTCAGCAAACTCTGAAAACCGGACTTTACTAGATCTAGAAAGGTGGGAAACGAGTAGAGGGATAGGATTTTTTTTTTCAAAAAGTTAAATCAAATACAGCAAATAAACACTTTTAACACAGAAAATAGGCAATCGCACTTGAGTGTGTACCCTTTTACAGTTAAACAGATGAAAAAACACTTAAAAAGCAAATACTTTAAAGTGCAAACAGTATTTGATAAAAAAAACAGTTCAGATAAGTAGCAAAGTTAATAAAAAAGTGGTCTGAACAAAGTGGCTAGCTATATCAAGCAAAACAGAGGTACTTAATCCACTCAGTCTCCTTTTCTCTCTCTGCTACTCTAGGACACCCAAGCAGGCTCTTGCTGAGGTAGTACAAGCTTAAATAAACAGCCCTTGCAGGTCTTGAACCCAGGAGCCTTTACACCATAGGCAAAGCACCTAACCACTAAGCCATTTTCACTAATACCCAAAGTACATCTGATTCAGAAAGAATTACAAGATGTCATTGTGGTGACATCCTTTTGGACTAGGCAAAGTTGGTTCTCCCTTTTAATAGAATTGGCCAATGGCAGCTACCACAAGTTAACTCACACAAGGTCAGGGGTGACTGGTGCACTCCAACTTAGAGCAATTGCAACTAACAGCATGGATGATACTATCTTGATACCTTTGAGGGACTGAGGATGTGCAGCAGGTATTTAAGAAGGCAAGAAAACCTGCAACTAGAAAATCTTATATTTATAAGAGGAAGAGATATTCTAGTTAGTGTCTAACCAGTAACAGATGGCCTGGTATGATGTCTATTTCTCTGGTTTTGAAGTTTTTGTGCGAATTACTCAACAGTGTCTTTTCTCATGCATCTATCAAGGTGCATCTTGCCGGCACCACTCATGGATCCTCCTCTTTCATCTCTTTTTTGTGGTCCAGTAGTTTATGAAAAGAGTTTTGCACTTACTTGAGACCCCTCAAAAGCAGTTCCTCCTCCTTGAGATCTCAGCTTTGTTCTTGAAAAAAAATGACATTATCTTCTTTTGGACTTGCCTTTTAGGCTGATTTAAAGTTCATCACTTGAAAAACTGTTTTGCTTATTGTTCTGACATCTATAAGGCGAGTCTCTGAGATGCAAACTCTCATGGTGGGCCAAACGTCTCAGATTTTCCACAAGAACAGGGTTATTTCATGCAATAATCCATATTTCTTGCCAAATGTTATTTCTGAATTTACCCTGTGTTAAGCCATCAATATCACAGTTTTCTGTCTGGAACCTAAAAACAAAGGAGAGAAGATTCTGCATACCTTGGATGTGCACAGGCAGCTCAGCTACTACCTTGACAGAACTAAGCCCTTCAGGAAAGCTGAACAGCTGTTTATTTCCTATTCTGGGATTAAGAAGGGTCAACCTGTCTCTAAGCACATTATTGCTTTTTGGTTGTCCTCTGCTGTTGCTTTTGTTACATCCACCATGTTAAATCTGTTCCAAGAAAGTTTAAGACACATTCCACCAGTACCTTATCCTCTTTGGTGGCATATTGGAAAGGAGTGGACTCGAAGCATTCTAGAGGAACCAGCTTGGTCCTCTTTTCATACTTCTACAAAGCATTGCAAACTGGATTCTTTCTCAAGTTCCAGAACAGGCTTTGCAAGGACCATTCTTCAGGGGCTCCTGAATCCCTATCCTTTCTCCTCCCAGGTAAGCTAAGCTTTGGGAATCTACCCATATGCCACTGAGACAGTGTGAATGATGAGTTTGATGGTATCTAACCTTATTTCATTGTTGGATGGTTGTGGTTATTTGTGTTGGTGTTTTTTGGTTACAAATTGGTTGGTTTCAGGTAATTTTTGCTTCTGGTATTTCTTGATTCTTCTTACTTTGCACTAAAAGCTGGGACATCTAACTTCCTGTGATGGGGTTAGGCTTCCCCTGATAGGAGAGACTTAGCTGCTCTGCTGTCACAGGGAGTCAGAGGAGGGAATTCAGATTTCTGAAAAACTGCTAGTGTGGATTTGTACAGGCACAGAACCTATACGTCACCGAGGCAATGTGGAATTCAGACATCTGCTGTTACAGGTAAGTAGGTCTTATGCAACTGTACTTTTGGTCAGAACAAAACTCGATTAAAAACAAGCTAGGGAGAACTAGGACAGATGCCCCAAAAATGGAAATTTCATTCTGGGGTCTTCTAAGAATTGATCCAGTTGTGGGGAACGCCTCAGGTAGATCTGTTTGCCTTCTCTCAAAACAGGGAACTAAAGAAATTCTTCTCCTATTCTCCTTGCAAGTAGACCATCAAACACAGATGCATTTTCATTCCTATAGAGGGGAATATTCCTTTTTACTTTCCCACCCTTCAACTGATATTCAGAATTCTTTAAAAGAATCCCTTTTTACCTAGGTAACAGTGGTTCTCCTTTCTCTTCTATCTGGCCAAGGGCAATTGCCACAGGCTTCTACATAGACTAGATTTGCTCACACAAGACAGGGGTCGTTTCATACACACCAGCCTGAAAACTCTTCATCCCATTGCCCAGATAATAGAATTTTGATTCGCTTTAGGCCCCTTTTTCTGTGGACATGCAGCAGATACTAAAGAGGCAAAGCTGCTATTAAATCATATGTATGGAAAGTGGAATAGATTTTTTAGTTGGTGCCAGCCAAGGACCAGGATCCAATTCAGGCCTAGCTGCCTCTATTTCTTGATTATTTGACTGAGCTACTGTCCTCTGGCCTTTCTTATTCCTCTGTCAATGTTAATTTATTTGCCATTTCTGCTTGTCTGCTGTAAAATCAACCCCCCCCCCCACTTTTAAACATTCTCCAGCTAAACTGTTTTCGAAAGAGGTGTTGCACATGTGTCCACCTACCTAGAAAACAGGTGGCTCCTTCTTATGATCTTAACTTAGTGCTTGAAAAGCTTACTTTTTCCTCAGTTTGGACCAGCTCTTCAGGCTGATTTGGGGTTCTTAATGTGGAAAACTGTTTTACTCATTGCTCTGACTTTTGCTAGGAGAATATCTGAGTTACAAGTGCTTATGATGAGTCAACCCCACTTTTTTCACAAGGACAGGGTTTCTTTGAGAATCTCTCCTTCTGTTATGCCTAAAGTGGTCTCAGAGTTTATTAATCTCCCTGTACTTCTTCCTGAACCCTGTAATAAGGGAAGAAAGTCTTCACATTCCAGATTTCTACAAACAGCTCAGGTATTACCTAGACAACACTCAAACCTTCAGGAAAGCTGAACAGCTATTTGTCTCCTACTAAGGTAAGAAGAAAAGGGCAACAAGTGTCAAAGAAGACTATTTCTAGAGGCATGTTTCATGCTATTGCCTTTTGTTATACTCACCATAATAAGCCACTTTCAGGCAGGGTTAAATCCCATTCCACAAGGACTTTGGTTTCTTCAGTGGTTTTGCGGAAAGGGGTTGATCTTTAGAAGTATTCTGGAGACAGCAACTTGGTCCTCTGTACATACTTTTACAAAGCACTATGAATTGTATTCCTTTTCAAGGTTCAGAACAAGATTTGCTAGGACTATTCTCCTGGGGTTTCTGGTGGCTGATTTATTAGCCTCTTCCCTACTTAGTTTCTAAGATATATGAAGTCTACCCAATTAGTTTGGGTTACTGCAAAAGTGATCTTTTTACTGAATGTAGTACAGCCATGTAAGTAAACTTAACTGTAACAGTAGATGTTCTAATATATCACTCACTGTTGCAGTAGCCACCCCACCCTCCACCGTGTTTGCTTTACTTTTTTTTATTTTATTTTGCCATGGTGAGGAAGTGCATATCCTTATGTATATTTTTGCTGTTGGAGTCTCTGGCTTTAGAGTTTAGTATCCTAAATACTCTCGTCTTAAGTAGTGGAGCTTGTTAGACTGGCAGGATGTAGATGGTTAATAAGGAGCAATGCAGAGGTGAATGTATTTTTATGTGGAGCATGGAAGGTTGGGATATGCAAGGAATGAGAAAATGAGGTAGGGGATCAAAAAGGAAGCTGCTAAAATGTACCATACAGCATATTTTGTGAGCTCCTGACTAAAATAACTGTTGCAGTATTCCTGACATATAGGTTCATAGGTAAGTATTAGGCTAGCTGCCCTTGTGAACATTATAAGCCTAGCCAGTTTTACTTTGGGTATAGACTGGCCTTACCCATCCCATGATCCGTAATTATATATTATCCCTAACGAGAATAACTGGGATCATACCGTAGATAACTTCCTGGGACCCATACATGGGATAAAGCATTTAGTAGCTGCAGCTGTCCATTAATAGTGCAGGGGGCAGTCCTGGGGTAACTCTTCTGTTTCCTATCCATAGATCTAAGTTGCTGTTGAAAATGGACAGATGTGAACTTTGTTTTATGTGGATGGGAAAGTCTATTCCTTAGCAGTGGTCTCATTTGAAAAATATACGTGTCCCTCCAAATCATTCTGTTGATGTTGCAGAAGAGGTTTAGAGCCCTAAACTGAGTATTTCTGATACCATTTGACTTGCTGTTATGCAGTAAATCCATCAGTAATGGGTCGAAGAATGCCATGTATGCCAGACACAGCTCACCTCTTAACAGTCTGTAGGATACCGAGTATAGTGAGAGGGCTATGAGTTTTTTCCATGTAGGACATGTTGTTTAGGCCTTGTATCCTTTAAGTAAGGTATCTCTATAGGTGTTCCAGTGTATATGGGTTATCACTGCTGCCATCCAACTGTGGTACCAAAGTTTCAATTTCCCTAGGTCATACATCTGATGCATGACTTCAGCTCATATGCATTTGGGTATAAGGACAGTACGAGCATGGATCCTTAGGCTATCTTGCCACCAACCCAAACATAGGTCATGCATCCATTAAATTGTTCATTGTTTGGTCACTGGTACCTTTGCTCCATTCATTTATCCAGACAAGTGCCCCATTGGGGACCCTTCCTTTTATCTTTCAATATGTTAGGAGGGTAAGTGCGAGTGCAGTAGGCAGTTTCCATACAAGGACTTGCACATCAAGTGACATTTTGCCTAGACCTTTAACATGATCACAAATCTTGCTCTGTCAACCATTGTTTAAAAAATCCTAAAGTCTATCCTTTCTATTCTCAACACCTTCCTCAAGACCCAGTTTTTTAAATGCTTGGCCAAATCCAAGATGGCTGACTCTGCTTCATCAGCCATCCCTCTGCCGTAGAAGAAAAAAACTTAAGAGGTGTTGAACGGATCTGTAGTCCAGTGTTTCTGACTCCAACGTACCCATTGAGGGTTCAGAACCCACAGTACGTCAGGCTACTTGTCAGTTGCTCACTACTGAGACCCCATCAGAGGCTAGTATGGCTCCTGAGGCCTTGCAGACTGCCAACATGTCAAAGGAACTGCATCTCATAATTTCAGAAGGCACACACTGTGTTCCTCAAATTCTAGTTAGAGAAGAAATCCCAGGCTGTCTGATAGTGGACAGACTTGGCTCGGGACCTCAGCATCTCATCCAGGCAGACTTAACACCTAAAAAGAAAAAAACAGAAGACTAAGCATGTGGCCTCTCCCTCAGCAGCTAGGGAGGAGTGGATGGATTTCATAAGGGCTGTTCAAAGTTGATATGTCTTTGAAGCCTCCCTCCTTCGGCTCTCCTCAACCACATGCTGCTCCTTTTAAATATACTCTGATTTTCTCTTCCTCTGATGAGAAGCAGGACTATGACTGTGACCATTCTCTGGACTATTCCTCTTAGATGCATTCTCCACAGCAAATCTCCAATGAAGGGGACTCCCTCTCATCTGATTCCCCTGTGGTATCGACTAGAAGTATTATTTATGATATTATTTGATTAGATGCATCACTGGTGTCTTGCTTATGTCTTGCTTAGTGCAGTGGCACTTTTTTTATATACAATTCTTTTACTTAATCATAAACTGTAGAAAGAAAGTGCTCCATTACAATTTTGAGCTAACAGCTGTTATGGTTTATTGAGAAGTAGTCCTTTGACGTATTGTATTGCAGCCAAACTAAGCTAATGTACAATTTATGTTGACTGGTGCTGACCCACTGGTGAGGGAGCACATCCTTCTGTGCCACTGGAGACTTGACACTGAACAGTGGCACTGACATCATAAGGCCAGCTGAAGGCAGAAGTGGAATGAAAAGGCATTATGCCATTGCAGTTCTGTTAGGGAGGGAGGGAGGAAAAAGTATTGTGAGGTGAAGGGGGTTCCCTGTTAAATATTGAGACTTGGACGTATGAGCTCTGAAATTCTGATAAAAGAAAGACCAAACACAAAGGACAACAACATTTTTTGCAAGGGCAAGTCCCCCCAAAAGCCTCAATGTTTGAAACTTCTTGCCAAACAATTTTGCTATTTGGTATTAAGTTTTCATTAAAATGTTTTTGCAAATGTATTTATATCATCTGAAAATGGTATAGGCGTAGCACCCAGTAGGATGTAATTACGTAAAATAATTTAAGTGCTAAATAATAGCCTTTTCATAGATATTTTTTTTTGTCTTTCTTCTTTTTAAACCCTTGGGCATTTCATTTGGCAATCCTTTATTGGCCCTTTTCCCATTCAGCCCTTCTTGGGGATGAGAGGCAGAAGTGACAGAACTAGCCTGTCTCACACTGTCAAAAGTTTCTTTCCATCTTTCTTTACATCTCCAGGAGTATCTCAGTTTAATCTCTGAGCTGGCATGCAGTGAGCTCAAAGGCAGTAGGAGAGAAGGATGGAGACCTTATTTCTGAAAGACAGCTCTCTGCCTACAACTTCATTTCTCAGCAGAGCATTTTTTCTCCAGTCTACAGAGGAGTTTCTCTTGAGGGAGATATCCCCTTATTACATGATTCTCACTAGTACTCCAATGAGTAGGTAAGGCTCTGTCTTCATTGCTCCATCTCCCTACCCCTATTCTCTGGCGCTGATTCTATTAAAATGCAGCAGATCATCACCAGTGCAAGTAGTTGCTTTGTCTTTGCACCAGTGGACTGGCTGATTTAGCACAGAAGTGAGCAATAAGAATAACAAGTAGTTTGCTGTTGTAAATGTGTCACATCCATGCATGCATACTTCTGTACTTATGCTTTTGCCCTTCAAGCTCCTCAAATTTGGAGTCTACTGCCATGGTGGTTAGGGAGTCCTTACATTGAGTTCCTTTAAAAGTCATCTGTTTGAGTTTGCTTTTAATTATCAGCAATTGCTTGTTTGCAACTCTGTAATCTTGCATGCCACAGATTGTTTTATTGTGTGTATGTTTTACTCTTTTTGTTTTGTAGGGTATTGATTATTCTTACTCTGTACATATTTTACTTACCTACAGAGGTTAATGACTGAGCACTTAAGTTTGAACTTTGACATAAATTTACATACCTCACTTTTAGAGAACTTTTTATGTGGCTCCAAATAATGACATTTCTTTTTTTTTTTCTTACTTAGCATCTGGTGAAAAAATATTAATTTCTGCGGTTACTGGAGCCATGTATTCCACCTAGGCTTACTATTGTCTCTCCTGCGGTTAGGACAAGATTAATTCCTGTGCAGTCCTTACACTGTCCAGCTGTCCTCTTGACAATCATTCTGAAGAAAGAAGCTTACAATGTACTAAATGGTTGCCAAATACTGAAGTAAGGGCATCATTGGTCTTTTGCTTGATTCCTATAGATGCCAGTCATTTAACTGCACCACTCACTTTAGACACTTTTTGAAGCACAGTGCTTTCTTTACTAATGACTATTTTATAGAAGTGGACTTGAAAGAGAGAGAGGTAGAAGGAATATTCAGAAAATCATCATTTCAAAGGCACCAAGCATAGGAATGACCAGAAAAAAGCAAGTTCAGGATTTAGGTCCTTAGGCCTGGCTTCTTTCCAGAGTATCCTGCCCTGATGGCAGCATCTACCTTCTTACCACCTACTTGATGTTCCAGAGAGAGGTCTACTATTGATCTGTAATACCCCTTTCATCTGATGTGTGAGAGGTGCATCAGAGACATTCCTCCCAAGGTCCAGTGGTTAAGAATGAATCCTGGATGGGAGCTGTATTTTACATCTCACAAGGATGTTCCATTTGTTGGTAAAAGGTCCTGTCATGGTTCCTCTTCATTGGGCATGAGGTAATCTCTAGTCCTTATGAGCATTTCTCCATAGGCTAAATGCCCCTCTTCTTATTGATAGTTCAGTGCTTACTGATTATCACCACAGAGAATTCTGTACATTTAAAGACTTCCACTGGCCATATCACACACTGCTTTTTACCAACAACCTACTAGTAGAAATTAAGTCACATCAGTGGCAACACCTTGCAGCAGTTAGAGAAAGAAGGTTTTGTGCCAGGTTTTGCATGATTTTCACACCATAGTGATTGCTTCTGCACTTATTAAATTCAGCTTTACTGGCACGTGCCCACCCAAGTCCATTTGCTCAAAATTGGGGAAAAGAGAAACTCTTCAAAGCAGTGCACAGTGGTCTTGAGCAGTCAAGTGAGCAAATGATTTCTAAGAGAACTTGTAAGAGAACCTCTGTGGGTGAGGAACCACAAGACAAGTCACCATGCTGTCAGTTATCAGCCCCTTTCCCTGTTGCTTGTGGTAACAAAGTATTGTCTTTATGGCTAACATTATATGAAAATAAGTTGTATTCCTTTCTCTTGTGAAACAGAATAAATTGACACCCTCATATTAGACACATACAAGAGCTGAATCTACTTCATCAACCTTACTGTTGTACTGGTTGTCCCTTGTAAGTTTTTCAGGATAAAGAATCGTTTTTGTCACTTTTTTATATGGAATTTAAATGTCCGCTTTGCATAACAAAATATGGAAATCTGTCAGCTTCCCTTGCAACTGGTCATAAGGGGTGGTATGTGTGTGACTTAGAAACAGTCAGGTAATTCCTTCTCTTGCCATAGAGCAGAGTGTGTAAGAAAAGTTTCCAAACTCCAATGAAAAATCTGAAGATATGATTGTTTTGTAATTTCTGCTGTTTTGCATATTCTTGAAAAGAAAGAAATATCCGGATCTTATGTTGCCTTTTCCATCTGTTCCCCAACATATGGGGCCTCTAATCTGACATGGCTCCATATTCAGCCATTTCCAAGCTTTGGATCCAGTGCCCAAGTTCCTCCCTTTAACCATAAACTCTGTGTATAGAATGAGCCATCCCAAATCTCTTTTGCCACCCCAAGCAAAAGGACATATTTGTAAGTGTCCAGGGGCATAGTCTTTTTGCCAAAAGAGATGAGCAGAGTTAATTTCTTTATTACTTTCTCTCTTTCAACTTAATTTGTTTCTCCTTACCATTGTGTCTATGATACCGTTCCCTTTCCTCCCCCCTTTTTTTTCTTCTGTGTCTTTCTCCGTGGCATGGGAAGTTTTTTTTTCTGTTCTGTAATACTTTTAGCATGAAGTTATGGGAAAGAGTAGTGGAAGCAAGGTTAAGAAGGGACATGATTATTAGTGATCAGCAGTATGGTTTCATGCCAGGAAAGAGCACTAGAGATGCAATCTTTGCTCTGCGAGTGTTGATGGAGAAGTACAGCGAATGTCTGAAGGAGTTGCATTGTGTTTTTGTAGACTTAGAGAAAGCATATGACAGGGTGCCTAGAGAGGAGTTATGGTATTGTATGAGAAAGTCAGGAGTGTCAGAAAAGTATGTAAGAGTGGTACAGGATATGTACGAGGGTAGTGTGACAGTGGTGAGGTCTGCGGTGGGAGTGACGGATGCGTTTAAGGTGGAGGTGGGGTTACATCAAGGATCAGCTCTGAGCCCTTTCTTATTTGCAATGATGATGGACAGGTTGACAGACGAGATCAGACAGGAGTCCCCGTGGACTATGATGTTTGCAGATGACATTGTGATCTGTAGTGAGAGTAGGGAACAGGTGGAGGAGACCCTGGAGAGATGGAGATATGCTCTAGAGAGAAGAGGAATGAAGGTCAGCAGGACTAAGACAGAATATATGTGTGTAAATGAGAGGGAGAATAGAGGAATGGTGAGGATGCAAGGAGTAGAGGTGGCGAAGGTGGATGAGTTTAAATACTTGGGGTCAATAGTTCAGAGTAACGGTAAGTGTGGAAGAGAGGTGAAGAAGACAGTACGGGCAGGATGGAGTGGGTGGAGAAGAGTGTCAGGAGTGATTTGTGACAGACGAGTACCTGTAAGAGTGAAAGGGAAGGTCTACAAGAGGGTAGTGAGACCAGCTATGTTATATGGTTTGGGGACAGTGGCATTGGCAAAAAGGCAGGAGTTTGAGCTCAATGTGGCAGAATTAAAGATGTTAAGATTTGCACTGGGTGTGACGAGGGTGGACAGGATTAGGAATAAGTATATTAGAGGGTCAGCCCAGGTTGGAAGGTTTGGAGACAAAGCCAGAGAGGCACAATTACGTTGGTTTGGACATGTGCTGAGGAGGGATGCTGAGTATATTGGAAAAAAGATGCTAAGGATGAAGCTACCAGGTAACAGGAAAAGAGGAAGGCCTAAGATAAGGTTTATGGATGTGGTGAGAGAGGACATGCAGGTGGTTGGTGTGACAGAGCAAGATGCAGAGGACAAGAAGAAATGGAAACAGGTGATCTGCTGTGGCGACCCCTAACGGGAACAGCCGAAAGAAGATGATGATGATGAATACTTTTTAGACAGAGTTATTCCTGTAAAAACAATCTTTCTCTTAACTTTTACAATGCACTTTTTATACAGACTTATTCCTAAAGAAATCCTTCTCATAACATTTACAGTGTTTTCTACAGTATTCTTTGGTGGTTTCCTCTTTTAGAATGGCAGAAAAGCCCTCAGGGTTTAAAGACTAAGCTCATTCACACAAGCCCCCTAATTCAGATGTACATGAAAAATATGTTTACTGTTTGGGTCCATCGCATCTGGACACCTGTTTCTCCATTTGCAAAGCCTTTGGCCAAAGGACCATTATTGAAATGAGGAAAAAAAATTAATACTGAAGGGTTTAGTTACACCTTTATCGAGAAATAACCCATCTTCTGTCTGGTAAATCTGTGGCTTGATTAATCTTCACCATCTTCCTCAGAAAAGCCATCTGAACAACCAACGGAAAAATCAAAAGACAAGGATAAAGATATGGATAAGGACAAGCCCAAAACATCTTGGAAAAGGTCCATGGGCAGAACAGTTTCATTGCCTTCAGATCTAAACATCTTGAGCCAATGCTTTATTCAAATCTGATAGTTCTAGAATCCCATACTCCACCCAAGTTTTCTCAGGATCTGATCTCTCCCAGACTCTGTTCTCCAATTTTGCAATCCAGACCACCTTCCTCTACCTCATCCAGTAAGTCAGTCAGGTCTTCTAGGAGCCTCACTGAAGCAAAGTGAACAAGACAATGAACTTTCTTCAGATCCAAATCCTCCTGACTCTGGCCACTGTCGGATCTGGGAGATTTGTTTCTTCATTTCATCTCTTATGGCTCCTTCTCCAGTCTAACCATTTGGATCGGAGTTCTTGTATCTGACTTTCCTTCAGATCAAGGAATGCATTTTTCTTCAACTTCAATGAGTTATCTGATCTGGTTGGCTCCAGCCACACTGGAGACAAATGGTCGGCATCGATTGTGACAGGGCAGAATCAGATCTGAGGTCATTGGATCCATTCATTTCTCTTGGAGCTTTGTTGCGTGACAGTTCAACTCTTGCATCATCCTCAGATCCTAGCCAAATGATATCCAGGGTTGAGCCATCTTTGGGGGTTTTGGCATCTAAGGCTAGGCCGTGGTTCTGTGTCGAGCTCAGCATTCAAGGCTTTCAAGAGACTACTTTCTCAGCCGATAGAGAAGACTACCTCATTGAAATTGATCCAGCCACCTCCCCCTTAGGATCTCCCAGGGTCTGGGGTTTACTCTTTTTATCCCAGTTGGGGGTTTACTCTTTTTATCCCAGTTGGAACAGCCAGTATACAGAACCCTTGAGCCAGAAGAGGCCATGTCAGCTTCTGTGTCCCATGGTGGAGGTACACAGGAAACACAAGTGCAAATGGAGACATTTGGATTACCTTAAGGAATCCCCTACCACTACTACTGACTTTGATGAAGGAGAAGGTTCCCCCAAATCCAACACCCTTGGAGGATGTCTTATTCAGAGAAATCCTTGAATTTCTGAGACAGAAAGGAGGATGGTCTTCACAAACGCCATCTTCCAAGGAATCTTTCTTCTTGAAGCTTTTTGTCCTGGCCCATCCTTGTCGTGGGCAGTTCCACCTGCTGATGAGATGGTAGACCTGATCACTAAGCAGGCATGGAAGGAACCAGACACAGCTGAACCTATCCCCAGAAATCTAACAAGTTTCTTGGTGCTCCTAAACACTGTTCACATTGGAGCAAGGGTTAGGTTGTAGATTCAATGGTGGTGGCAGCAGCCACTAAGAAAGAACTAGCAGAGGAGAGTTCCTCCATCCACCCACCAAACAGTGAGGTTTGTGCGTTGGACAGATTTAAGAAGCATGTTTATGCCTCGTCTACTTTTTTGGTGAGAGTTGATTTACTTGGCACATATCACGTGTTCCCATAGGGATTTGACTAAGGATATCTCCCAATCTTTCCCAGGGACCTTATCTGTGGATCAGTGGTAATCCATTGATTCAGAGTTGTCTACCTTCCAGTCTTTGTCCAATGTTTCTGTGTGTCTTAACTCCAACTCCACAGAGGGTTCATCTAGAACAGCTGGCACTGGTATATCCATCAGGAGACATGCTTGGGTATGTGACTTGGTGGAACATTTCAAGACATCCTTCATAAATGCCCCTTACAATGGATCAACACTTTTTGTTCCTAAAGTAAAAGAGACTATCTGTAGAAGTAAGAAAGCTGGAAAGTCCCTATCTGCCACCAGGATTAAATTCTCCACCCCCTCAATGGACATATTTCAGAAACCAAAAAGGAGGTAAGAGAATGTGGTTACACAAATTACAGGGGTATCCACCTGGCACTTCCATAGACTGAGCCCCCTGTGGCAGAGGGGGGGCACTGTTATAATTGATGTCACCCTAGCGGCAGAAGTGGTTTGCAGAATCAAGGCTCCAGGAGACTATTCTCTGAGAAGCCTTTCCAGCTCTCCTGAATGGCAGAAGTGGTTTGCAAAATCAGGGCACCAGGGGACCATTCTCTGCGAATCCTTTCCAGCTCTCCTGAATTGTTGCCCAACTGTTGCACTCCAGAGGCAGTTGAAGGGCAGTTATCCCCTGGATCCAACAACCTGAACATGCATCACTCAGGACAAATCAGTTGAGAGGATCATCACCAGAGGCTACTTCATTCCTTTTCACACTTCTGTATGTTCCACTCTCTCAAAAGGAAGCTGCCACTTCAGAAATAAAGAAGCTGTTAAGACAATCAACTCATCCAGGAGGTCCCACAAGACCAGAGAGGATCCAGGATTTAACCCAAGGTTCTTTTTGCTGTCAAAGAAAAAGAGGGACCCCAAGGTCAGTGCTGGACCTAAGTCATATGAACAAATTTGCAAAAAAGACCAAATTATGGATGGTCATGGTACAGTCTATTCTTCTTCTGCTAAGAAAAAATTACTGAATTTGCTTGGTAGATCTTCAGGACGTATACTACCACATAAAACTGGTCAGATGCTCTTCCCTAGGTATTCATGAAATGTATGGCAGTAGTTGCAGCTTATCTCCAACTGCAAGGGTTCTGGTGTTCCCTTATTTAGATAGCTAGTTCATCACTGACCCTATCATGGATTTACTTATTCAGACCAGAGACGCTTTTCTTCAGCTATGTGCCAACCTGAAAATCACAGTGAACTTACAGAAACCCAGCCTTCATCTAGTTCAGTCCTTTAAGTTCATTAGGGTACTGTTAGACTCAAAAATGTCAAATAGCAAATTTTCCCAAATAAGAATAACTTCACTTCACCAATGAGTTCTAGCTGTTTTGTCACCTGAAAGCACCAGCAAGATTAATATTTAATCTTCTGAGTTCCATGGCAGCTTCCATCACACTAGTTCCTTTGGCGCAGTACTATATGTAGGTGCTTCAGTTTACTCTGGTGGTTCAACAGTTAATCAGAAAACAGCCTCTGTTTTTTCAAGTATCCCTAATGAAGATTTGCAGGACACACATAACAGTGGTGACTGGAATATCCACATGTTTTACAAGGATGTCCATTCATTCTCCCCATCTCCCTGCCAGTGTGACCACGAATGCTTTCCACTTGGGGTGGGGGGCATTACATGGGAAAGACAGTCCAAGGTATGTTGTCCCCATCAGAGGCCAGTCTACACATCACTGTACTGGAGATTTGAGCAGCTCTCCTAGTGTTGCAGGCCTTTCAGAACTCTCTCCCTCACATGCGATATCTATCTAGACAGACAATATGTCAGCTGTTTGGTATATCAACAAACAAGGAGGAACCAGATCTTACCCATTATGCCAAGAGGCCATGATAGTGTAGCTGTGGGCAATATCTTCTCACTGCTTTATAATAGCAATGCATATTATGGGGAAATCCAGTATTTTAGTGGACATGTTAAGCAGGTCTGTCCTTCTCCCTTATGAGTGATCTGTTAATCCAGTGATCACAGAGCAAATCTTCAGCTGTTGGGGTTAACATTGCTGTTGATCTCTTTGCATTTCCCCCCAACACCAATTGCAGGAAATTCTTCACTCTGAGGGGGAGCCACCCAGAGATGCTCTGGCCTACAATTGACCCCAGGACTCCTTTATGCTTTCCCCCAACATGTTTGATCTCTAAATTTTAGGGTTGCCACCTTTCCAAATGGCCAAAGTGGGACATTTGTGCTACAAACATCAGATTTTGCAGGGCAAAACATACCCACGGCCAGTACAAAGGACAGAACTTCAGTTGTTTGCCTGAATAAAAGTTTATTCTTGTAGCATTTTTGTTCCTTATTCTGTTTCGTATAACATTTAGGTGTTTCAGATACAGAACAACTGTTTTATGCAACTATTACATACAATATAGAAAATAATTTTGTCCTAAAATCTCAGGACATTTGCCATTTTCTCACAATATTTTGCAGGACACAACTGCCCAAAGAGGGACTGTCCCTCACAAAGTGGGACAGGTGGTAACCCTACTAAATTTCTACAGAAAGCACTGATTAAGAAAGTCTCATTCATCCTCATAGCCCCCTACTGGCCTTGACAAGTATGGTTTCCCTTCATCTGGTCTCATTTACTGCACACTTCCTGGGTCCTGAGATCAGACCTGGATCTACTCTGTTACCCATCGGGGTTGTCTCAGCCAGACATTCAATCCCTCAACTTGACCACATGGTTTCTGCAGTTCTTATGATGGTTAGACAGTCCAGGTTTCCTCCCTCATTTGTTCATATCCTAACTTTTTTCCCAGAAACCTTCTACATGTAAGATTTATTAAAGCAAATGGAAAAAAAAATCTCTATTTGAGCAATTGAAAATAATCTTGACCTTTTTAATGCTCCTCTTTTGGCAATTTTGAATTTTCTTGTCCATCTTTTTCAAAAACGAGACAGCTACTCCACAATCATAGTACAATCAGCAGCCATATCATGTTTTCACATTGGCGAGATTCATATGTCTATAGCAGCTTTTAGACTATCTAAAAGCTTTTCTCAGAGAATCTACTCTATACCCTCTGCTTAGAGAGCCAGTTCCTCCATGGGATATTACTATTTTACTGCAAACTTTAACTGCCCCTCCCTTTGAATCTGCTGCCAAGGTTGACTTAAAGTTTTTATCATGGAAAAAATTATTGTTGATTGTGGTTACTTCTGGCAGGAGCTTTCTGAATTTCATGCCTTATCTTCAAACCCTCCTTACCTGTTTTTTCACAAAGACAAAGTGCGTCTTAAAACTAATCCCTCTTTTCTTCCAAAGATGGTTTGAGTCTTCAGTCAAGCAGTCCTTAAACCGGCCAGTGTCATTCCTATATTTTTCATATAAGGATGAATATACTTTACACTTCATGGATGCTCACCATCAGTTAATTTGTACTTACATTGGATGAAAACGTTCAGAAAAACAATTCATTTCCTTCTCCACCAAGTGAGAGAATCATCCAAAGTCACTCTTTCTCTTTGGCTGTCTCAGTGCACATTATATGTCTACCAACAAAAGGTTTGTCATTACCTGTGATTTCTGCTCCTCTACAGCATTCTATTCTAGAGTGCCACTGGATGATATTTGTGCTGCGGCTACCTTGTCCAAGGTTCATACTTTTGTTACTCATTATAAATTGGGTATTCAGTCCAGATCAAGAGCTTCCTTTGGTTCAGCCATGCTCTGAAATATCCTTCCTTAGAACTACCCAAGTGTTAAAATAGCTGGGGACTCTGTCTCATATGCAGAGAAATGAATGGAAAAGACAACATCAGATACAAAAGTTGTGTACTTACCATAACAATAGATTTGTGTTGTCTCTTTTTATCCTTTCTCAACTACTTCTCCCCTTTCACCTTTTGTTTTTTATAGTGTTTCCCAGTATTATAAATAGATAACTCTGACTGACTTAGTTTGGCTCCTTGAGGTTGCCTTATTTCATTGTTATACATACATGTTAGCTGGTTTTCTTTGTTATCTTGTATTCCTGTTACTTTTTGCAGGCAAACTCAGTCTGAGGTAGTTCATTCTATACACAGGAATTTTGGGTAAGGAGAAGAGTCTGAGTACCAAATCCAAAGTTTGGAAGTGGCCAAAGTCAGATCTATGTTGGATCTGAGACCCCATACATTGAGGAAGAACAGAAAGAGACAGCACAGATATGTTGTTATGGTGAACACATAACTTTTGTTTTCCTTTCCTTATGGCATGGAGTCTAGATTTGCTAAGCAGACCAATGATGCATCCACTTTAGTGTGTGGGTCTCTTAATTTGCTTTTCTTATATGAACTATTTCAAGACTTTGTCTTTTTCAGAAAAAGAGTTCATTTCTGTTTTACTTTCCACACAGGAAGAATGTGAAGCAGCTATTTTCATAATTTCCATGGCAACATTTAATACAGTCTGGTGTAACTGCTGTCACCAAGCTGCATTTCAGGATGAAGCTGCAAAGATATGCTTCCATACCTTTTCCTGATTTAGTTTTGCTTTACGAAAAGCTTATGTAGTGGATTATGGATATCCCCATTAGAAGAAAGGTCATGTTCTGTGCAGTTATATAGAACATTTGAAGAAGCCCAAGCCTTGTTTAGAGTGGAAAAGCTCTATGTAGCACATCAGACTCTACAACAGCTCCAGGAGTACTTATAAGAAGTATTTTGGCACAATGTTGGCAGCACCCTTCTACTCCGCATGCCTTTGGATCCATCTAGAAAGTGAGTCAAAAATGCACCTTTGACTTCACATGCCTCAGATTTTCCAGCTGTGGAGTTTGTATCACAGCAGTATTAGACAATACGATGTGAGTCAGGATTTTTATTTCAAGGTGGCTTGAGAGACATCACTGAAGACCAGCAGTTATTTGCAAGAAGGTCTGGGCACTGTTCTCAATTATGTGACCACTCCCTACATTCAGTTCTCCTTTGAGAAGTCAGCTAATGTGCTCATAGTTCTTTGCAGAAACATTGCTGCTGAATCAAAAAGTGACCTTTAAAGAGATTACTTTCCACAGAAGCTTTTGGATTTTCTTCGACTGTGATTCATTCCTACGAAGGCAGGGGTTTCAGACTGATTGTGGATCTGAGTGCCCTCAGGTTTTATATCACATGCATCAAGTTCGGTGTCGGCTCTCCTGTTTGTCACAAGATTATTTCTGTTCTTGATTGGTATGATGATTGGATGTTGTTAAGGATCTACTGAAACAGTGGTGGTTCTTTTGCTTTGTTGTGGGGGGGGGGTTACCATACTACTCGTGGTACAGCTGTGCACATATATGCAGTATGTAGTGTTCACAATCTCCCTGCAAACAGTGTTTGGCCACAGTAGCAGGCAACTTCTTAATTAAGCAGCATTCCCTTCTCAAGACTGGACAATGACATTTGACTTTCTTACTGGTGCATACTCATTGCAAAATTTTTTTTCATGATTTGGTAATCACAGCCAAAGTAATCTGTGCACATTGGTTATTATATCTAGAAGTTGCATCTTAACCAGCATATATTGTTTGAGAGCAAGCTGAATAGCCATCTCAAAAGTGATCACGAAATGCCTGCTGTTTTGAAGGGGTCTATGTTAGATGAACGAACGCTTAAAATGTCGAGTACGACATGCTCAACAGCTTTTAAGTGAACATTCATCTAAGCAAAACCCCAGAATTTCGAAACAAGGAGTTTCGAAAAGTTATAGTTGTACAGCCATCAGGAAGCCAATGGCTGACGGCTAAAATGCAGTGTACACCATTACAACCCCCCCCCAAAAAAAAAAAAAAAACGCAAATCGACAAACAAAATAAACACCCCCCCTACTTAAATATACCAACTCTGAGATCGCACCACAGTGGAGGACTGTCATAACATTACACGGGGTGAACGTTGAGACCGCTCCACAGTGGAGGACTGTAAGAACAGTTAGACAGGGTGAACGTTCTAATGTCAGCCGTTGGCTTCCTGATGGCTGGCCAACTATAACTTTTTGAAACTCCTTGTTTCGACATTCTGAAGTTTCGCTTAAAAGCTGTCGAGCTTGTCGTACTCGACATTTTAAGTGTTAGTTCATCTAATAGGGAACCATTTTGAAATACTTTTCAGATCTTACTTGGAAGACATTTAAATGTTTCCAGTCAATTGGTTCATTTTTCTTCCTGAAATCCACCTGGCTATAGAAACTTCAGCACTTACATAAGTTCATAGATTAGTACTAGGCTAACTGCCCTTGTAGGCCATTTGTAGCCTAGCCAATTACCCAATGTGAGTATACCTAGACTTCGGAAGGGTGGGTATTTGCTATTTAATCACTTAATTCATTCTTGACACTCACGTCATTACAATCCCCTCCTTAAATCTGTCTTTAAGAAAGTATTGCTATATTAAATGCTGAAGAAAAGAAAAGTCTTGGACCATCTGTGTACTGTGTACACTGGTGACAGCAAGATGCCAAAGAAGAATTACCAGTGATGCTATTTGTACTAACATGAGCCATGGTGCAATATCCTAAACTGCAAGAAGTGCCAGGACTTCAGAGTAGTCACTCTCCATCAGTGTCAGTTGGAACTCACGACCTTCCTTACTACACACAGTTTAGTGAAAGTGAAACTGAATGAAGGCTAGGGAAATGGTAGACAAAATGTCAATCATCCAAGAAGACCTAGTAAGAGGCTGAAGGTAAAATAGCTTGATGCTAAGAGTGATGTATCTAAGATTGCCTTACTAACCAAGTCTGCCATCCTAATGTTGCTTCTTCCACATACAGGTCAGCTTTTATGTTCATCAGGAAAAGGTAATCTGAATTGTAAGTGTCTTAAGTAGGGAAGCAGTGCACCTATCATCAGTCATGAGACCAAATTCCAGAAACCTATCTTCAGTTTAACCTTCAGCCTTGCACTGTCCTTGAGATCATCTGTTATAGTAGCAGACCTGGATGTCTGCCCCCTCCCACCATGGAGATGGGGTGTTCCTGCAATACAATAATTTTATTACTGAAATCTCGCTGCCAAGGGGCAGTGCCTACTTAGTGCTGTTTCTTGATGGCACTTCCCTCACTGAAGGCGTGTTCATGTCACTCCTTCCATGGATTTTACCTCTAGATAGGAACCTTTGCGTCAGTGCACTAGAGTTGATAGAAGGTCCTGTACTATTTTTCAGGCTGTCCAGAGCATTCCACAGTCCTTTATAACTGCTGATAAGACAAAGATACAAGAGTTTTCCTAACAAGCACAGGAACAGCAGTACACGTTTACCAGTAGGCTTTGGACCACAAGATACATTTAGTAGTAGACCATGTTCCAGGATTAGAGAATATCTTGGCCAATACCAGTTTTCTGTATGGAACTTTGTCCTCACACAGTGCTGTCAGTCTGATCTGAGTTTGGGAAGTGCCACAGATGAATTTGTGATTGCTGAGAAAGGAAATTCATACATCTCACTGTTCTGCTTAATTCTGTAGAATCAGGAGAAATGTTTTTCTTGAAAAACCCATGCCTGTTCCAAACATCCCATTCTTGTGATGCTTTTTTCTATTTCTCAGCTTTCTTATAAAAGTCCTAAGTTCATTTGAGGGTCAGAACTGCAACCTCAGGCACAAAGCATGCCCTCAGGTACAAAAGCATGGGCTGCAGAGGGCATTGCTTCTGCAAATTTCACGAAGGACAGGGAAGCTTGGATGCCCCTCCACCCCCTCGCCCCCCATTAAATCTGTTAGTTTCTATGGGTACACCACTTTCCTGCTGATTGATTAACTACACTGAATTGTCTGTATTTTCTGAAATCTGTCCAGAGACAAGCCCACTTACCTGGTTAACAACTGGATAAATATACTATAAAGACAGGCAGATAGATTCTAAAGTGTGTACAGCTAACATAATAATCTGAAGTAGTTACTTAATTTGATCTGTAACCTGTGGGTAGTCGGATCCGACCTCGGATCCGAACCGGCAGCTTTCCAAGCTCCAAGATCCGAGCTCCTCCCCCTTACCCATAATCCCCTGCTACCAACCACATTACCCCAGATCGTTTTTTGCCGCGGCTAAAGACAGTTGCTTCTTAGTGAAGAGCTCCTGGCCTGGTGAGATTGTTCCATTTATAGACTTTTTTCTTGTTAAAAATTGTGTGTGTGTGTTTTAAAATCCCTTTAAAACCCTTTTAAAAAAAAAAAAAAAAAAAAAAAAAAAACTAACTTTCTTCCCTTAGTTTAACTTTATCTCTCCCCCTCCCCCCCTAGTGTTTGGGTGTGTGTGTGTGTGAGAGAACTTATGGCTGAAGCTAAGGCCATATTTTCAAAATGTACTGAGTGTGGCCACAAGCTTTCCCTAGCTGATGGCCACACTCAGTGCGTTTTGTGCCTGGGGGCAGCTCATCTGTCGGAGGCCTGCCAGATATGTGCGGCCTTCAACCCTCGGGCACTCAGGGACAGGAAGAACAAGCTGATCCTGGCAGGAAAACTCCCCCAGGAATCGGCTTCTTCTTCCTCTCCCAGCCGGGTTCAAGCAACTCCTGTAGCTTCTGCACCGGCTACTCCCTTAGCTGTACCCGGGACTCAACCTCCCTTATCAGGTACCAGCTCTGTGGAGTCTAGTGCTTCTTCCCACAGGGAGAAGAAGAAGCACAAAGACAGAGAGGGTCACAGCTCTAAAAGGCGGGCCGAGTCTCATCCCTTGGCTGCGCCTGAAAAAATTCTGAAGTCCCCAGTGAGGGTCTCCGGATCCTCATCCTCTCGGCTTCGCTCACCTTCCTTTTCTCCAGAGCCAGAGGAGGAGGATAGGTCTCCCTCGAGGTCTTCGAGGCACCCCTCCTGGCCTGCCTCGACTGCCTCTTCGCGGTCTACAAGAAGCATCTCCGAAGCAGACATGGATCGGATGATGCGAAGATTTTTACAGACCCAGATGCAGATGGGGATGCTCTTGCCTCCTCCCCCCCCCTTTGGGAGGGAGTGCAGCCCCCATTTTTGCCCCGATCGCTCCTTCTCCGACCCGTTTTCGGGTCTCGGAGTTATCGGATCCAGGCCCTTTCGGATCCGGGGATACGTCTGCGCCGATAGCGATTGTGTCTTCGACGCCGACTATACCTTCGAGCTTGTCGGATCCGAGCTCTCGGGGGCGAGGGTTGAGCATCGGATCCGAGGGGGTGGTTGTGTCTTCGGCGCCGATTGGGTCAGAGCACACCACTACCTCGGGTCCGATTGCTTTGGCTCTGACCACGATCCTATCCTCGGAGCCGAGGAGGTTACTTTCTCAGGCTGGAGACGGTGAATCTCCCTCTGCTTTTGAGATAGTGGAGAGGGTACTGTCGAGGTCATCCAGGTCCCCGACCGGGCCTTTGGATCCACCCGTACCCCCACTGCATCAGGGTCTGTCTTCAATCATCCGTCCATCTGGACAGCCTGCCCAAAGCCTCCAGTTGGTTCCTATGGAGGAACACCACCCTGCGGATGAGCCCTCTTTGGACAGTCCCGCTGAATAGGCGCCTCAGAAGCATAAGTGCAAAAGGAGGCACCTGGACTCCCCCAAGTCCATTACCACGGATACGGATTTGGATGATACGGAGGGCTCCCCAAGGTCACCTCCTGAAGATGTCTCCTTTGGAGACATCATGGAAATGTTGTGTATAAGAGGGGGGTGGTCTGCCCAAAAGCCCTCCCTGGACGAGTCAGTTTTTCTGGAGGCCTTTGAGGCAGGCCCATCTACCTCCTGGTTGTCCCCCCCAGCCGACCCCTTGGTGGATTTAATTACCACCAGGGCTTGGAAGGAGCCTGACACCGTGGAGCCTATCCCTAGACGCCCAGACAAGGTTGTCAGCCCTCCCTCTGATAGACCTTCTTGGTCCAAAGGCGTGCCGGTTGATGCTATGTTGGTGGCGGCGACCACTAAGAAAGAACTTGCCCAAGAAAGTTCTTCGGTCCATCCGCTGGACAAGGAGTCCCGGTCATTGGACTGTATTGGGAAGCGGATGTTTGCTTCAGCGACCTTTGCCATAAGGTCGCTGAACTACATGGCACACACCATTAGGCTACAGCGTGACTTAATTAAGGAATACGCTGCAGCCCCTCCGGAGTCCATGTCGGTCCCAGACAAAAAGGTTTTTGAGACTCGAATGGCCACTCTAAAGTCGATATCAAATACATCTATGCGGCTTCTTTCCTATGCCACGGAAGGAGCCGCTAGAGCTAGCGGAGCTGGAGTGGTCTTGCGACGTCACTCCTGGCTCCGCCTTTGCGACTTCACGGAACCCTTTGAGGCGTCCTTCGCGAACGCCCCTTATGACGGTTCGGCCTTATTTGGCTCAACAGTTCACGATACCCTAGTCCAAACCGAAAAGGATGGGAAGATTCTGTCGGCCATCGGAGTCCGCTTCTCTAGCCCCCAAAGATCCTTCTCCAGGAATCAGAGGGGGCAAAAGAAGCTGTGGTTCCGTAAATCTCAGCAATCCCGTCCTGCTGCGGACAGCTCGTCCTCTAGAGGCAGAGGAGGACAAGGTGGATGCCGGCCCAGAGGCAGAGGGGGGCCGCGTAATTTCGGGTCCAGAGAACCTTTCTCGGACAGACCTGCGCAACAGCCCTGAGGGCTTACCCGACTGTCCCTCTCTGGAGGCAGTCAGGGGGCGATTATCGGCGCACCTGTCAAGCTGGGAGTCCATTACAAAAGATCGATGGGTGCTCCGGATTATATCCAGAGGTTACACTATTCCATTCACACCCCCCCCCCCAACCGTCTCCCCGATGTTCCACCCCATCAGAGGGAGTCCGCAGCTCTGGAAATTTCAGAGTTGCTAAGAAAAAGAGCCATCCAGCCCGTCCCCCCAGATCAGTCCGGATTGGGTTATTACTTCAGGTTCTTCTTGGTGCCAAAGAAAACGGGGGACCTCAGACCCATCCTAGACCTCTCGTCCCTGAACCTGTTCATACCCAAGTAAAAGTTCCGGATGGTCACCCTACAATCTATTCTCCCCCTTCTGTGGGAGAACGACTGGATGTGCTCGTTAGACCTCAGAGATGCGTACTACCATATACTAATGGACAGACGATCCAGGAGGTTCCTCCGCTTCCGGCTAGGAGCCAGTCATTATCAGTTCAGGGTTCTTCCATTTGGCCTAACCTCAGCCCCCAGAGTGTTTACCAAAGTCATGGCAGTGGTTGCAGCCCACCTGAGACTCCAGGGCATTCAGGTGTTCCCTTACCTAGACGACTGGCTCCTCACCGCCCCCAACAGGCATCTACTGGTTGTGGCGAGAGATTACGCCCTCTCTCTGGCCCGTTCTTTGGGCATTTCAGTGACTCTAAAGAAATCCTGCCTGTGCCCCACTCAAGCCCTAGATTTCATAGGGGCCAGGTTGGATACTCGGATCTCCAAAGTATTTCTTACACCTGTCAGGCTGAACAGTTTGTCTCTTCAAATCTCAGACATTCTTCGGAGCCCCGCTCCTCCAGCAGAATTAGTCCTGAGGGCGCTAGGGTCTATGTCAGCAGCGATCGGCCTTTCTCTTCATGCCCGTCTGCGAATGCGAGTGTTACAGTGGACTCTCCAGGTCCAATGGTCACTATCGGTCCATCCCTTAAACATGCCGATTCCCCTGAGCAGGGCGTGCAGACTCTCCCTTCTTTGGAGGTTACAGGCTCAGGAACTCAGAGAATTGCGACCCTTTGTGATTCCCCCAGTCAAAGCCACATTGACCACGGACGCTTCTTGCCTCGGGTGGGGCGGGCATTATGCAGGCAACTCCGTCCAAGGTGCGTGGACTCCTCTAGAGACTGCTTTGCATATCAACGTCCTAGAGATGAGGGCAGTGCTTTTGGCATTGCAAGCTCTTCATCACCTTCTTCCTCTGGGGACTATTGCAGTCCAGACGGACAACATGTCCGTTGTCTGGTATATAAACAAACAGGGAGGGACCAGATCTTACCCCCTGTGTCGAGAAGCCATGAGAGTGTGGGAATGGGCGATTTCCACCAACCGCTTTCTGATAGCAACGCACATTCTGGGATGGTCCAACATATTAGCAGACAAGTTAAGTCGGGTATTCCTCAGCCCTTACGAGTGGTCTCTGAATCCATCTGTCGCGAAGCAGATATTCCTCAAGTGGGGTCAACCTCGCTGCGTCCTTTTCGCTTCTCCCCTAAACACAAAATGCAGCGATTACTTCGCGATAGTTCCCCCCAGAGGGGACTCCCCCAGGGACGCTCTGGTTCATGCTTGGCCACCCGGTCTCCTTTATGCGTATCCTCCTCTTCCTCTGATGATGAAATTCATCCAGAAAGCCTGTCGGTTGGGGAGCAGAGTAATTCTCATAGCCCCATTCTGGCCTCGACAAATCTGGTTCCCCTTTCTGCAGTCTCACAGTGTGGCTCCCCCATGGATTCTGGACCCCAGACCAGACCTAATCTCGCATCCGACAAGATGCCACACTCCGAACCTGGTCAATCTCCGGCTTACGGCTTGGTTGATCCAGTTCCATTAATGGCTAGGACTCCCGGTATCTCGTCCCTGTTAAAGCCATTCTGGTGGCAGCTCATAAGCCATCCACCAGAAAGCTCTACAACAGTAAATGGAAATGCTTTTCCATCTGGGCAAAGGAGAAGGAATTGGATCACTTTACGGTTCCTATTCCCACTGTCCTGAACTTCCTGTCCCTTCTTTTTAGACAAGGAGCTAGTGCGTCCACCGTTAAGGTCCAGCTAGCAGCCATCTCTCATTATCACGTCGGGGATGGCGTAGTTTCCTTGGCATCAGCAAAAATATGCAAGACCTTCTTAAAAGGCATTTTTCTCTTAAAGCCCCCTATTAAGCCGGCAGTTCCTCCATGGGATCTTACCTTGATCTTACAAGCATTAACAAGACCACCTTTCAAGCCAGCGGCCTCAGTGCCATTGAAATTCTTATCTTGGAAAACGGCCTTTTTGGTCGCTATTACTTCAGCCAAACGAGTCTCAGAATTACAAGCTCTGTGCATTAAGCATCCATACCTTATTTTTCACAAGGATAGAGTGGCCCTCAGGACTAATCCTTCCTTTCTGCCTAAGGTAGCCACAGAGACTAACATTAATCAGTCTATTAATCTTCCGGTTTTCTTCCCAAATTTCCAAAACAAGGGTGAATACACATTGCACAAATTGGATGTACACAGACAACTATGTTTTTACTTGCATAGGACTAAAGATTTCCGCAAGTCAGACCAGTTGTTTGTCTCTTATGCTAAGTCAGCCATGGGCAAACCAATTTCTAAGGTGACAGTGGCAAATTGGATCTCTCAGTGTATTAGACAAGGATACACTTCATCTGGGAAGCCAGCTCCGGTTGCTGTGCGTGCACATTCTACTAGATCTGTGGCTACCTCGACAGCTTTTTGGTCTAGAGTTCCAGTAGACTATATTTGTTCAGCAGCTACTTGGTCCTCTTCCCACACATTCATTTCTCATTACAAACTGGACATGATTTCAAGAAGTAGGGCTTCCTTTGGCTCCGCGGTGCTTCGGAATATCCTTCCGTAGGGACCACCCAGGGTCTTAGGTAAGCTGGGGACTCTGTCCCACAGGTTGCAGATCAAATGAAGTAACTACTTCAGATAAAGAAGTTATGTACTCACCATAACGTTCCATCTGAGTAGATACTTCATTTGTCTGCAACCGACCCCCCCTGCCATCCCCCGAACCTTGGTAAGGTATTGTTACTTTGGAGTTTTTCTCCGTCTTTAGCCTTTAGGGCAAAATAACCGATCTGAGGTAATGTGGTTGGTAGCAAGGGATTATGGGTAGGGGGAGGAGCTAGGAGCTCGGATCTTGGAGCTTGGGAAGCTGCTGGTTCGGATCCGAGGTCGGATCCGACTACCCACAGGTTGCAGACAAATGAAGTATCTACTCAGATGGAACGTTATGGTGAGTACATAACTTCTTTTTTATCTAGCTTCAGTATCGCTTGGTGTGATAAATACATGCATACATTAGAACTTTCCCGCAGAATCTAGGTGGTAACAAAATTTACTCATTCATAGTTGGACAAAGTATGTCCACGATGTACACATGCAGTAAAAAAAAATACATGTACCAGATTACAGTTAATTTATTACACAAATAATACCCTCCAATCTGTAAACTTTATTTTGTTTGAGGGTAAGAATTTGAAGTAAAATATCATGATAAAGTCACTGTCAAGAACAGCCATTGCCAGAAGCAGGTATTAAAGGTATTTTAATTGAAACAGCAAAGGTTAACTCCACCTTGTTGTGAAGAAGAAAAACATAACCCACATATCAGCTGATAATCCATACAAAGCACAAAACTATCATATTTTTAAAACTAACAGAACTAGATCTAATCACAAGTCAGGAGACTTGATGTCATTGCTGATGTACAGCAACAAATACTTTTGAGAAGGCTTGCCTGAGGCCATTTCTTAAATTCATAGTTTCTGCAGTTCTAGTTCAGAAATCCAGCAATAATCAGTGACATTTTTGTAGCTGTAGATCGCCATTTTTACAGAAACAAGGTATCTGCTATTCATGCAACTTTTTAGTTTTCTTGTTTACTTGCACATTTTTGCCATAAACCACATAAATATTTTGGGTTGCATATTATAATATGTGATAAACCTGAAATAATCCCTTTAACATAGTTTTCAAATACAAATAATTTGTTTCATGTGGACTGAAAATGGTTTAGCAGCAGTGAAGGATATAAAGAAGGGAGATTATGTTACTTGTGTTTTGGAGACAGTGACTAACCTATATGAAATTGTGACTATTTGGCAGTGATCTCATACTTTGAACTTTGTTAGTGACATTTGTAACCTCTTGTATTTTAATTTTTACTTGGTCTTCAATGCAGCTGAGATCATACTTTTTTAGAATAACCTTTAATTACTTTTTGAAATAACCTTGACATTGTTAACTAATCAGCACCCTTTAATTTTATAAATAGTCATCATATGTGTTTGAAAAGTTAAAACTATGAGTATAGAATCAGTTTGAGATTTTTCTGTGCCATTATTACTAGAAACTGATTGCCACACTATTAGTGGCAAAAAATATAAATGGTTGCATCCTGTTTTAATACAAATTAAGCTAGTGAAACAGCATTAATCTAGAACTAAAATATACACAAAGTAAATAAATTACACAGGATCAGGTTTTGGTAGCATTAGCTTGTAATCTTATAAGCAAAGATGGCTCCGTCTCATACCCATAGCTTAAATTTTGAAGGAGGGGGTCAGTGCTTGGCAGGGTGTTACACAATCCAGTATGTTTAGGAACTGAAAAACATGTTTTGTAGAAATGCTAAGTTTTTGTTAGAGGCACAAACTTCTTTCCCTTTCACTCAGGGTGTCAGCTAGAAGTGTCACGTGTCCAGTCTTTTATAGCTGATTGATTTGCTTTATTTCTGTAATAAGAGGAAAAGAAGGTAGGGCTGTAAAACACTGCTAATATGGGCTTTTCCAAGGCCAGATGCCTGAAATAAAATTACAAATATCAGGGAGATGAATTCTTAAAGAAAGTGACATGTAATTCTGTGCAGACTGAATATGCTGGACACTGAAGAAGATGAAGACTGTTGAAATGCAGCACAGATGGAGTGATAACACCATCATACTTTAGTTATGTGTAATACTGTTGTGGTCGAATTTAACGTGTAGTGTCCTTAATGTAAAACACAGAGCATATCATTTTTAAGTTGAACAGTGAGTAATGCTGATACCTTATTTACTTTTGTTCTCTTCTCCTCACTGGTGAGTCCACCCATTTGCTGTGTGAGCAGGGCATTTAATTCCCCTTTTCAGTCCTGCTGAATATTATATTGCCTCCACCATTACTGGCATCATTAGCAGGCACCATACTTGTCTTTGATGGGAAGGGGCTGTATGTTCTCTTCTCACAAGATATACTTGGCTTAATTTTCCAGTACTGACAGTGTAGTGCAGCATACAGGGGGTGCTGTACTCCAAGCCAAGGTCCCATCTTCCTACTCTGTGGTGTATCATAGGAAAGGCTTAGAGGTTTACTTAATTTTAATAAATACATAGCATTTTGATAATATACTATACATATATGTGTGTGTGTGTGTGTGTGTGTGTGTGTGAGTGTGTATATCTATATAGATGTAGGTATACACACACACACACACACACATGTGTGTGTGTACTTATAAATGCATGTGTGTGTGTGTGTGTGTGTGTATATATATATATATATGTGTGTGTGTGTGTGTGTGTGTGTGTGTGTGTGTATATATATATATATATATATATATATATATATATATATATATATGTGTGTGTGTATATATATATATATATATATATATATATATATATATATGAGTGGCAGTGGAGTTGTCGACCATGTGTAATGTCGACTACATATGGTCCATTAGTTGGTAGTTGGACAGGTGTGTGAGATCAACAGTCCTCTGGAAGGGGAATATTCCCCTTCCTCGTGCACTTTTCACTCATGAGAGTTAGTGTATATAATTAGCAGGGGGTGTAGGGGGGCTTGTCCTGAAAAAATGATGTTTCACTTTTTTTTTTTTAATGTGGAAGTTACTTGTGCCAAGGTTGTTTCTCAGCATATCCATAGTGTTTTGCCAACTTCCATGTTTTCAGAAATATGCTGTTGATATTTAGGAAGTCAACTTTGTGTGTTTTCACTAATGTGTAGTACACCCATATATATATATATATATATATATATATATATATGTGTGTGTGTGTGTGTGTGTGTGTGTATGTATGTGTATATATATATATATATATATATATATATATATATATATATATATATATATATATATATATATATGGATTCCTATTACAAGAACAAAAGTTCACTACTTCGAACTTGTAATAGGAAGCCTCACTTCTGTGAAAGTTCACTTTAACGAAAGTGAACTTTTGCGTAAGTGCACTTCACCGAAAACACCGCAGCACAATGGAGGACATAAAAAACAAGCTAAGTCCTCCTTTATGGTGCGATAGTCACAAACTGTAGGGTTAAGGCACGGGTTAGGGTAAGGGATAGTTAGTAAAGCTATCCCCTTACCCTAACCCATGCTCTAACCCTAAGGTTCGTGACTATTGCACCATAGTGGAGGACATTGCTATGTCCTTCACTGCGCTACAGTTGTCATGGACCTTAGGGTTAGGGCACAGGTCATGGTAAGGGGATAGCCCTACGGGCTATCCCCTTACTATGACCGTGCCCTAACCATAAGGTCTGTGAGTACTGCACGGAAGTTCAGTACAACACCCGTTCGTTGTACTGAACTTCGCGTAAGTGCACTTTCGATTAAGTGCACTTTTTGCTGCAGTGAGCATTCCATGCACTATTTTGAATTAGTGAAAATTCGATCTAGTGTATGGAACCCATATATATATATATATATATATATATATATATATATATATATATATATATATATATATGTGTGTGTGTGTGTGTGTGTGTGTGTGTGTGTGTGTGTGTATATTGTATATATATATATATATATATATATGTGTGTGTGTGTGTGTGTAGATATATATGAAGTAAGTATATAGGAGTGAATACACCATCCTCTACTAACTATGTCACCTTCTACGTCTGTCCCAAATTGTATTCCTATCTGTCCGAACATCTTAATTTTTTACATGTAATATGTTTTGCTCAGTTCATCATCTGAGTTAATGTTCTCCCATACACATGTTAACAAAGAATAATTGCCCATGTATTTTTTCAGGTTTCTGACATATATTGCATTATTTATAGCTTTGTAAGATATTATATTGTTCTGTATTTTGTTGTTACACCTATCTAATGTGTTATGTTATTACTGCGGAGCTTTTCTCCCTGATCCTCCAATGAAAATTTGCTTTGTCCCCAGCTGGGCTTTCCCAGTAACCAAATGTCAAATGAAATAAATAAATAATTTTCAACTATTTTATACATTAATCCAGTAAACCATTTTGTTTTAAAAAATTGTTCAGCAATTTCTTTTTTCATATGGCCTTCTTCCCAGCATAAACAGTCTACTTTTTTCTCATTTCATTTCCCCCTTTAATTGTTAACTTAACGTACATTAGTATCCACATGAAATTTTACAAATCTGATTCCTTTTCAATTTCTTGCCTTCTTTTAATTGATTGTCTGATACTTTATGATCTAACCTCACAACCTGGTGAAAGTTGTTTCTGATCAGGATGTATTACTAGGACATCCATGTGCTACAGATGCATTTTATTTTTCAAAAAAAATCTATAAATTATTTTTATTATTCCTTAATTTATTATTTGGTTTCCTAAAAAATCCTGATAATTACTGTTAATCAAAAAAGGTTGTAAATAAACATTTAGGCTTGTGTCCTAAATGTTCAGTTATTTAGCATATATACAAAAAAAAATAATGAGGTGCTTGATGTACCACACATTAAAGCTATCTGTATCCCACCCTCTGTATAATACTGCTGTACAAATCAGATTTATCCACACACTCCTGAAAAAAGTGCTCAGATTTTGTCTAGAAATGGTCAGATATTGGGTAAGCCTTAGTTAAATATGCCCACATTCCTAACAGAACTTTTTTAACAAGACTACTCTTTTCATGTCATTAAGTAAGCATTCCACCATTTTATCACTTCTTTCTCTCTAGCCATATGTATTATTACTTCTCACACATAACGTCTTTCCTAGCAAACCTAATACCAAGTGGCCTTTTTTGTAAAATAAGTTGTGCCTTTAAATGCAATTTTACACCATACCTTATATTTTTCACTGTTATTAGATAACTACAATAGTTTTAATCCACTTTCCAATATCTCACAAAGCTGATATCCTTCACAACTATCATGAAATCATTATTATTAGTTAAATAAATGGATAACATAACACCTTGTCCTATATCGCATCTCCAGCCTTCAATTCCTTATACAGACTTCACAGTACTAAATTACTCATTAACCCAAATAAAATGAACTTAACAGGTGTCCCTGCCTTACACCATTAGTTAGCTGAATATTTTCCCCAAAACATCCATTCATTACTTGAATTAAAACTTTTCCCTTGTAAATATTCTGCAGTAACTCTAAAAATATCGTTACCAAATCGACATGTACCCAACACTTTGCAGATGTGTACAAGTACTGTTTTGCTATATGCTTTAGAAGTCTCACTTGTTATAAATCTCAAAATCCTTTTTCTTTATGCATACTATTATTTTCAGAAATAACATTATCTTAGGTGTTTCTCTTTACTTGTACAGAATATGTGTGGCCGCATCAACTTAGCTTTTACTTTGTATAACTTTAATGTAAGTTTGAGTCACAGTTAGACATAGCTGTAGGCTACCAATTTCCCAGATCTTGCCTCTTTTCTTCTTCTAGCTATATTTTACTACTGACACCATAATGCCACCATCTTTTCTTCTGCTCTTAAAATTCATCAAATACTTCATGCAGTATCCTGTTTTGATCCTATGAAAAACATTTATGAAAAGTGTCTATCATATTCAACTAAATCAATTCCATGTTTTTTTTGTCATTATGACAACAGCATGATTCTTAAAGATTAATAATGCTACTTTCAGATGGTGCATGACTAACCTTAGAGAAAATTTGTGGTCCACAAGCAGAGGTCAGTGCCTGTATGCCATGGTGAAGCTTCTAACCAGGCAACTTCACAGTCATACCCCAAACTGACCCTGCTAGTTAGAATGCTGTCACATGCTGCATTGCTCAAGTAATCATGACTTGTAGAAATATACAAGCTGTACTAGACAAACAGTCATGAGGACCATAAGATGCCTAACCATATACACCTATAAGTAGATTCACTTAAAAATTCATGCCTCCCTTTTCAAGCAGTTAATAGAGCTCATCTCCCAAATTGAGCCGGGCTGTACATGACATGTCCTGGTATAAATTTTTGAATACCCTTACAGTTATCAAGATTTGTCTTAAAAGTAGTCAAAGTAGTACTTTGACCTGTAATGGTAACTTAGTCCATAGCCTCAGACTACATTGAGTCATGAGTCTGTCTCTACTGAGAGTCTTCTTTGTTAGTGTGGATTAAGGTCCCTTGGACAGGTGTTTTTAGAGTCGCTGGTTTCCCAAATGAACAGGCCAAATACTACTGGGTTCTTTCATGGTTATAAAAGTGAGACATGAGTCACTTCAGGGTATGTATACACTGAAGCATATCCCTCAAATTGAAAGGCCCCAATGATAAGAAAATTAAAGGCCTTAAATCATTTAACTGTCCAGCTAGGTTAGGACAACTTTCTTTATAGTCAGTAGCTTATAGGCTGCCCTAAAAGTACTCAGAACTGGGACAAGCCATAATGTCATCCCATGAACGTCCACCCATAGCCACATCAGCCTCTGAACAGAATAAGAAGCCTAATATCATCCAAACAGTATGTATATGCCATCATCTATGTTATGAGTTGCATACATTTGACTTCCTCCTTCTGTATCCCTTCTGCCACAAGAAATGCCTGTTGGTACCATCCACAAGTTTTGAAGGCGAATTTACTCAATGTGCTTGCCAAATTTCTCCAGTCAGAATGAATACCAACTTGTGTCTCAACTGAAAATAGGCCATGTGTAGTAGAATTAAGCTGATCTACAAAAGTAAAATAAATAAATAAAAATCCTAACTGTTCCATTTAATATGACACAGTATGCTTTACTTTCTTCTTTATGGGTGGCAGTGTGTGAAAAATTCAATCTTTACGAACGCCTCATTTTCCATGTGCATCATTTGCTTCAGCTCCAGATCATTACAAACCTGGGCAACAGCAAATTGTTTGTGGGCTGTCTTACATCATGGTTATACGTATAATTATGCTAGGAAGAAAACAAATCTAAAATTCAGTTGACTGCATCAGAGAAGATGTGCTAAAATCTTAGGCATTCCACTAGTGCAACATGTGTTGATTGTCAGTGTCATTTTTGCAACCTTCCTAAGGCATCTGTTCCCTGCTAGATGTGTACAAGACCCTTGTTCACTTCTACAGGGTAGTTTGACCATTGTGTTGTTTGATATTTCTTCTGAGCTTAAACAGCTTTACTGTTGCAAACTTTCCTGATGTGAGATCTGCATTAATGACTTCTCAGTGGTCTCTGGTTTCTGCCCCTACCACTGGTGCTATCTCTTTCTTGAGAGGTTCTTTATTAGAAGTAATCTTGTCACACTTAAGTCAAATGTGGAGCCTATCAGTTGTCACCATTCTTTTAGTGTCTCTGTTCCTTTAGTTAAAACATGTAGCATACATCTTTAGAAGCACTAATTCATTAAAGCCCGTAGTTCAAGAATTTTTCTTTTTCCTACCGACAGGCAGTTAGTTGGCTCATTCCATTTTAAGCTCATGTGATGGGAGAGTGCTTACTTTACATTTATGTCCATTTCTGTATTCATCGGTGTCACGACGTCTAAAAAGATGTCCTTTGCGACATTCGTAGACCATAAAAATGAAGTTGTTTGGAATAGTACATCCCCAAGAGTTTGCTTACTTTGCTGTGCTAGGTAGTGGCAATACTGATGCCCATCCAAGTTTCTGTTTTCTCTTATTCACCTTTTTCTCATTTCTGTTTTCTGTGTTTTTTGTACACTAGTTTACCTGAGCTTTGGGCTACCAAACCCCAGAATCATTCAATTTTCCATTCTTATTATTACGTCCTAGTTCCTAAGCTTAGAGATGACTTTATGTACGCCTTGGCATTTATATGTATGTTGTATGTTGGGAGAATCCAGAGAGGTTCCTGTATTCTGATAATTAGTCCAGGATAGTAACCATCTAACAACTAGCACTTCAGAAATGGCATCTGTGTTATTTGGCACATTCCCAAAACAGGCAAATTCCAACAACTAGCCATTATAACTCTGGACAGTATTTGCATACCACAAGACCTCGGTGTAAGACCTTGGCCTAATATGACCCATCCCTGTGCTTTAAAATCCATTCTAAAATAATAACAAAATGTTTAAGCATACACATAAAAACCTAATACTCCACAGCCAGCCGTTTGCCCCCCTCATACCTACATTAATGTTAAGCTACCGAGTCCTGCCTATGCTGTTTTCACTATCATAATAAACTCTTCTCAAGACAAACACAGTATCCAAACCACAGTAAATAGCATATACAAATATGTCATATGACATATGCATAGCATATGTCTTGCCCTTAGAAACCAACACTACTGTACCGCCCTCCAAAAAGCTAATTGGTTACCGGTAACAGCACATACAGCTGAATCACTCCTCTTCCTAACATTTCAAGGGTCTATATTACATAGATGAAAAATCAAAATTATGAATGCTCAGATGAGCAAAGACTCGGGTAATCGAAATCGCTATTGTGGGGGGCAGCGCCCACCCTCCCCAAAAAATATATTCCAACTCCGAGATCGCACTACAGTGAGGAAAGGACAAATTTTCTGATCCTCACTGTGCCGCGATCTCACAATATCGATTTCAATTACCTACATTTCTGCTCATATGAGCGTTTGAGATTTGGATTTTTTGTTGTTGTGATAGGAAACCTTCCCATACTATCTATATGCACAGGATGAATGTGCCTTCCTCAGACCTCACCCCCTCTAGACCTGATAGTCAGTGAATAAAGTTTAGGAAAATTATCCCAGCTGACTGGAAGCACCTTCCACCTGACATAAAGATTACAAGAGCTGTTAGTTCATATCAAATAGATGTGCTGGTGTACCTATTTTAATGCTAAAAATTAAATCCCTAAATCCTGACAAGGACAAACTTGTTCATTCCCATGAACTGAGGTTCGTATTTTACTTGAATAGAGCCAACTTTCCATGATTTTCTGGAATGTAAATATGATTTCATTGCTTAGAGTGGTTAAGACATCATATTTTCTTAATATACGATTGATCTTTTCCTTAGTTCAACAAACCACTCTACATATATTTTCCTTTAATTTTATGTTCTCCATATCCAACACAGCTTTCACCAGAAAAACTCTTTTCATCTTGTGCTTGAATTTTAGACCACTAGAAAGTTAGTTTTATATTTCAGAATGTTAATATATGTAACACAATGTCATCTATATTATATATTAAGATATGTTGCCTATTTTGACTATTTCTACCATTATTAACTATCTTATATCCATCCATCTGCAACCCCCCCCCCCATTTTTGCACATGGGGTTGGGGTGTCACTTCAACAGTAACAATCATCTGAAGCCAAGGTTTATACCATTGGGTGGCTAGCCCTGACATGGATGGCATGAATTGCATGCTATGGCATATCTAATCTCCACAACAAATTACATGATGATGACAATGACAACATTACTTACAGGGTACTGCAGTACTGCACTTTTATCAGACTGTCATGGACCATTTGATGAGAAATATTACACTAATCTAACACATATATAACATAATCAAAACAACTCCAAAGCACTACAACACATGCTCATGTCTTTATATTCTTCTCTTTAACTGCATATTCGGACATAAGACAGAAAGCCTACAATGCTTTTGTTAATGTTAAGTTAATGGCCATCATGACCAGATCATGGCTAAAAAGGGTTGGAGGACTGGTACCAAATGGTTATCAAATATAAATAAATATTTGAAGCAAGCACTAGCTATGTGGTCTTATGACCATCATTTAGCAAGTTCTTTTCTACCTATTCCAAATGAAGCCAGCCTTGCATGTACATCTTCATATTAAACACTTGCTACCACATTTTCACTGCAGGATATCTACCAGTGCCTGTCTACTACTGAACCGCCACCTGCATGCCCTTAAGTGTCTACCAAAACAGATCACTAGTCATTGTCCCCACTGACACCTAGTCTGGTCTGTTTCTGTCTTTGTAAAATTGGTAAGCTCATTGTGGAATCATAGTGCTAAATGTTGGTCCTTCTTCCCAGTCCAGTATAAGAAAAGCCACTACTGGGCAGAATACAGCCTGTTTGCTGCTGAGGAATGTTTTGGATCTCATCAAATGACTGTTGCCTCATGGATAGTATTGACACCATGCTTTCTTGGTTTGGTGTTTTACAGGGTAAGAACATCAGGATCCCCTTTACTTGGGAGTAAATGTTCTGTTCTACAGTCCTGTAACCCTGACAGTCTGTCATCTGCCAAGACCCATTTCCTTGACCGTCTTGAACCTCCTTCAGACCTTGAATATGCATCATTTACCCTGCTAGGGATATGACTAATACCCCTACCCCTAAGTAAAAAGGCACAATCTTTCTGATTTCCTCCTAAGATTATCGTGCCTGTTCTGTTATCAGCTGCTCGTTATGAAATTGCTACAGAAATACCATAGTGCATGCTTCAAAGCTGGTGTGGTCTTGTCTGCACAGTGCCTTCTTTCTCAGAGAATATAGAGTGAGGATCAGAGTGGCTCCTTCTTGAACTGCTTTCTTAATTATTGTGGTTTATTGCTCATTGGACCCTGCAATTCCTGGGTCTTACTTGACAGCAATCCTTCCTCTTCATAGTCTATAATTCTATCAGTTAACATAGCTTATAATTTCAGAGCACTCTCATCTTTTGGTATGGTCTGGTATAATGTGGGAACCATCAGTAATAGCTGAAGATTTGTTCACATTATTAATATATTGATGTTGGATAAAATTGTTCATTCAAACTGGTTTGTGACTGAAAAACAGTAAGAGCTGAAGGTTGCTGGAAGATGATTCTTATACATCCTGTCACCTAACCACTGTGCAGTGCATGCTGGCTTACACAATAAATGTGTACTACTGCAAGCCACAGATGCCTGTGGGGCTGATACACTTGAAGACGTCTAGCTAACTGCCTGTTCCCTTATCCTCTGCCAAAAGTCAGTGCTGCAGTGATTGGTCACATGTTGTACTCCCCTCAAGAAAGGAAGAAGTGATCGAAACACCATCCCACCCCTTCCAAATGGTCATCTGACACCGGAGTCACTTGCCAAAGCAGGGTCACCAGCAGGATAGGCAGACACCCTAACCCTATGTCACCAGTCAGTCTTTAACTGTATTTTTGTAGCAAGAAATCTGGAATGTGCCCTTTTCAGTTTACCGGCTTTTGTTCATTCCACATTAAAATATTATTCACCCAGGCATTACAATTATTTTATTTTTATTTATCTATTGACATTTGATTAGCGGAAAAGTCTGACTGGTTAGGAGCCCATTTTCAGAGAAGGCCCGGGGAGAAAAGCTCCAAAGTATTATAAAACATTTTAAGAACAATAATTTTATAATTTTTAAAAATAATACAAAAAAGAATATAGTTTAAATAATCATACCAAGTTAGACATAATATGAAAACATTGGTTAAGAGTGGATACAAGTTATATGATAATGATAAATCAGTTAGAGAAATTTTAGCCTGCTCATAGAGAAAGTAACTGTAAGTTAGTGTAATACAAATGGGAATTATAGTACAGAATGAGAAGAGCAGGCTTATGGTATATTTAGAGAGAAAGCCAGGGGATAGAAATTGATAAAAGTAAAGGAAGTGAGTGAAGAAGGGAGAATAAGGAGATGTGAGGTATGAATAAGTATTTGCCCACATTTAGGGATATAGTTTATCTTGGTGTTGAGCACTAACAGAGCCAACTTTTGGCTAGGAAGTCTTTCAGAATGGTTTTGAAGGATGAGAGGGTGAGGGTGTTGACCTGATGGACACAGATAATGAGTTCCAGGCCTTAGCAACGTGGTACGAGTACAGACAATGCCTAGCAGATTTGATAGGTTTGTAGACGGGAGATTTTTGTCATTGGATCATAATGACCGACAAGGAACATAGTTGTATAGAATGTTATTTAGGGTTGGACATGCAGATGGATTCTGGATAATTTTACTTGATGCAACATTCAAACTTCCTTCAGGCGTAGATTACTTTTAGGAGATTGCAGTCTAAATTGTGGAAAAGCGGTACCACTTAGTCTGAATCATTGAGTATCCCATTCAGCAGTCAAACTGTGCTGTCTTTCCTTTGCTAACTTTGATGGGGATCTTGATTTCTACTATGATACTGAGGTTGTACAACCACAAAATATATAGAAAATGTTTCTTTCAGTTTCTCTATCATTTTGGTTGTTTATCTCTAAGAAGTAGGGTGTGTTGCATTTTCTTTTCTTATAAAGTCAAATGCTGTATGGGATTTTTGAATTAGGAGTTTGATCCCTTGACAGGTTAGCCATTGGTAAAGTGACTATATCCAGATTCAAACTTTGTAGAATGTTTTTTTTCTGATAGCAGAGAATGAGAGAGAGAGTGTTTACTGTGTTCACTCCTTTTGAACATTGTACATGAGATACAAATTGTAACATACTGCAGGTGCCAGTAGTGTGCAGCTGTGCCTTATGGTATGGGGTCTATGTTTAATTGTCGAATAACATTTCCATCGAACAGCTAAACGTTCACCCCTAACTATCGAACGTTCATTCAGCGAATGGGAAAGTGACTAGTTAGACAATACTTCCCCATCTGCACTTTTCTGCACTGTATTGCGGTCTTGGAGTTGTATATATAGTTGGAGGGGGGGTCTGGGGATGAAGACCTCACCTGGGTAAGTTTGAAATGCTGCATTTTGTGAGACAGGGAAGTGTTGGCTAACCCTGGTGAAAAAAATAATGTTCGCTGAGTAAACATTCGATGGTTAGGGTTCGAGGTTTAGCTGTTCAATGAAAATGTTATTTGACGGTTTAACACAGACCATATGTATGGATATATGTATGTATTTATTTATTTACTTACTTATTTTTTTATGCTTTAATACAATTTTGAACAGTAGTAAAAAAAATAACCCTCTTTAGTCATTGATTTGGTGCAAGGCAAAAAAATACAGTTATAAGCCTACACTATACATTTAAGTCAGATGTATGAATGAATTTTGTTCTAAACAAGCTATTTCCAGAATGTATGAAGGCACATGTTTAAAACAGCATAGCAACCATCACCATATTATAAATGTAGCTGCAATTAGACTTCTTCATACAGATACACATTCCACAGCTTGGTTAGAAGTCACCACTTATTTGGAGACCATAGATATTCTGATAGTGGATGCTTAATATAAATGATTACCTGTACATGACTGAAAACACCGAAGTTTCGTACTGTGGAATGTTTAAAAATAAATGGCCTGTAACAGTATACATTTTTTCAGGGTAGCCAATTTTTTTTCTTTTTTGCAGGGTGTCTGTCTCTGCACCCAGTTAACTAAACTCTCCTTACGTTTTTTGCATAGTGATAATTTCACCTGTTTCTACCATCCACTCCTATAACCATATCTACATATATATAACACACTTCCCACACTTTATTCCATCAACTCCTCCAACTTCTCTATATACCCCTCCATTCCCTGTCCTCATTTAGCTGTATTAAGTATATAGCTTTCATTACAACTGCATTGTATTGTATACATACTTTATTGAATGTTTGCAGTCTGTGTGAAGTTGTACTTCTTCCTGTTTGATAGCTCCCAGGATGAACCTGTAAATGTCCCACTGAGATGGGTATTCTACATCTGTTACCAAAAGTTAAATAAAATACTTGGTTATCAGGCAAAGACAAATATTCCTGTTTACTGTGAATTAGTGTGACCTTGCGATTAGTATATTTAGTATGTGAGAGCAACAATGCAGGAGGATGACTCTCAGAAGCGAAACATATTTATTTATATTTGGCTCAGTAGCTATATCAGCAAGTTTTTTTATAGTATTAAAATGGTCTGTTTTCACTTCAGCTCTTAGGTTCTCTACAACTTTTCTAACTTTTAATTTAGAAAAGCTAAACTTTACAGTGGGTAGACTTACTTTCCAAATTCCTTCTTCTTGTAAATTATTGTTTAATAAGTTACGGAAAAACGTAAACCATAGGTTTCATCTGTACCGTACTAAACAAATAGTGCTCTATTACTGGCAGAGATGCTGTTTCAGTGCTTGGAGGCCTAGGGTATTACAGAGCTAGGCTTAGGTAGATTGTAAGTTCAAAGTTGCAGAATTGCAACATGATTCCATTTTAAAATAATTGCTGTTCATGTTCAGTGATTCTTGCTGCTTTATACATTTGACAATATAATGTTTGACAATAGTGATTCAGTGACACAACACTTGGCATGGTAGTTTGGCAGCTGGCACAGAGGATTTAGGCTATGAACCTTAACCTATAGTCCAGAGTTTAAGTCCTTCAACAGCTGTATGTCTCCTGTGTGACTAATCAAGTCACTTATGCAGACAATGCTTCTGAGCTTAGGTTGGAATGGGGCCCTGTGGATGAGCCTACTACGCCTATAAACAAACAAACAATAAATAAATAAATAAATAAAAAGGTACTTGTTGAATAAATAGTTACCTTCTATTATTTTTATAACAGATACACCAAGGGTACAATCCGGAGTGTAATGCCCTTACTTTAACAACTTTTAGTATGAGAACATATGCATCCATAGAGAGCATCACAGAGAAGAGATATGTAGCCATATAGGTTAATACAGTGAGTAAAATTTCACTTTAACCAGGCTAGGAGGTTGTAGACTCTAAGCACTTTAATTTTTATATTAAAAATTTCATATGGGGAAATGATGAATATTTGAAGAATATTTCAAGTTTGGCGTTGTTGCATTTTGCACTGCCATATCAAATTGAATCCAGTGGACGTAAGAAGAGCAAACTGTGCCAAAATGGGCAATGCCCCCAGAAAAGCTTTATCTAATGTACATGAAGGGGGTGGACAAACAGCAGGGATACATCAGGACTGCCATCAGAAAAGCAACAAGTCTGTGTATGAAAATAGTATGCAAATCTAAAACAAGGAGGAATCTTTGTGGTTTTCAATCAAGGTTTCTATGAAAGTGGTGGAAAAGCATTTGGTGTTTAGGAAGTATAAGGAAACATACAAAGAAGACAGAGAAATATGCAAATTAAAACTGAAAGAAAAATGGCTGGGCAGTCACAAGAAAAGAATAAGCTAAGGAAAAGAAAAACTTTTCATCAAGAAGGGAAATATCAAAGAACGATGTAGTGAGGGCAACTAGTTGAAAAATGAGTCGAACAATGATGATAAAAATATGAAGCTGTGAAGAACCTTTCGTCAGTACATGTCAAGGAAATGAAGGCACCTCTGTCAAGACCAGCTAGTAGTATTGCTAAAGGTAAAATGGTTTATCCCATTATTTTAACAGAGGGAATGCCACTGAAAGACTGTGAATATATGTCACATAGTGGGGCCAGATGCAGGTTAAGGGGGCTGATCCCATTATTTTCATGGAGGAAGGATTATTGGAAGAACTTGAAAACTAGAGATACAAAAGACCCTCTTGAACACTTATATGAATAAAGGAGGCATTGACAGTACCCGTAACCAATCTTTTTTAATAAGCCATGGAAGAGGATTAAGATTTATCATAAATGGCAGAGAGCAGATTCCGCTTCATAACACTGGAAGAGAGATAGAGACAGATAATTAGTTGGTGTCAAAGCATAAAGCCTTTCAAGAAGTAAATAAACATTTTATTGCAATGCAAATCCCTATATTTTATATAAAACCTTAGACTGCTTTAGCAGTCATTTAATTAAAAGGTGTAATTACAAAAGCTGAGATTGCAAATTCCATGTTAATAAACCAACAGAAGTAATGCCAGCAGGACTTAAGACAATCTGGACTGTAAAACTTTCCCCAGGATTTTGGGCCCGTTCTGTTGGCTATAATCCTATACAAAGAAAAGCCCTCATCAAATCTGTAAGTCTGTTTTGCTATCTGCTAAGATTTCCTCTCTAAGTAAAATGTATAGTTTTTGTGTCAAAAAGTTTGCCTTTTCTGGCATTTATTTTATCCCATTGTTGATTGTTTCCCTTTCTGGCTGTAGGTTCTATGGTAAGGAGGTCAGTGTTTTACAGTATTAGTAGTATGCAACTGACTATCCCCCTCAAGGCAACTTTTTTCACTGTTTCACCTACCTTTCAACATTTTACAATTTTTTTTTAACTAACTGTTTTCAGATGTAACCTTTCAAGAAAAAGAAAATAAATAAGTGTTTCATATCTCAAGTGATGGCTGATGTTCTGTATTAAGTGGTTGTTTCTATTTGGTTGCCATTTTGTACTGTGAAACATTGGTCCTGCCTTATAGTTACTGTTTCTTTTCTTTGTACTGCGTAATCAATGGTAAAAAGTTTTTAAAAAATGCAAGTATGGGAATATTTCCCTCTTAAGTCAAACATGTACTTTGTGTAGTTTGTCTACACCTGATCTGAGTATCTCAGCTTTTCCATAGTCCTGTGTTTCTCAGCATCTGGTAGTTTTCTCTTTGCTGTTCTGCTAATCCTCCTAGAACAGAGAGTATTTTATTCTTATCTGAGGAAGAGATTAGAAAGATCTTTGTGACTTCTAGAACCTCATCTATCAAGTCTTTCAGGTCCTGGTGCAGTATATCTTTTGAGTTAAACTACAAGATATCGGTGCCTGTTTTATGTTTCAGGGCTGTCCCCTCCGTATCATTGAAGTGGTTAGGAAACACTATATCTTTCCTGCCTTTTCTGATCTTTCCTTGAGTTTCTTTTCACTAAGCCCACTAGCTCCAGTACCCTTCCCACCAAAACACCATTGCTGGACCAGCAGTTATCAGTATTCACATCATTTGGACCATGACATAGACTGTGGACTCCATCAGTATCATCAACATCAATTCTTCTGTCGATACTAACATGCTGGCAGTAATGTTGCCAGTGTCAATAGAACCTGGCACTGGCAGTGCCAGTGTCAGTAGAACCTTCAGCCTCGTGGCTGAGGTTCAGGTCCTCAACACCAGAGCCAGTCCTGACCTTGCTGTTGTAAGGATCAGCTGTTCAGACTTCACCTTCAATGCCCATGGCACATTGCAAGGGCTGTTGTTGTCCTTGTCTCAGTGTTCTTGGTCAGGCCGTAGTGGTCAGTCTGGGGGGGGGGGGTGAACATTTTCTGTCCTGATGTCAACTTTGATGGGTTTTGGCTTTTAGCATTTAGTGTTGGTTTCATCAGCCTCAGCAACTGCACTCATGTTAACCTCTGTATTTGCAAAGCAGGCTGCTGTGCATGTGTACCCTTTGGCACCTGTTAACCTCTTCATCCTTTGGTAGACACACTCATCTCTCTGCTTGGCATTTCAGCATTTTATCTTACTTCTGGCCAGCACACAGGTGTCAGAAGCCCCCTTTTAGGATGCCCCTATATCTTCCAGATAAGACCTCTCTTTTTTCCTTCTCAGATTACTTGCCTCCAATAGCAAGCAAGAAGAGTAAATGTTAAAGCATTTAGATTCCCCTCAGTAGTGTCCCACTCTTGATTAAAATGAGGATGAGGTAGCATTTTCCCCTTTCTCCCTCCAGTGACCGCAACTTTTGTGAGGTTTTGTCGAGTTGAGGACAGATGCCCCACTGACCCCAGTACCTCATCTGTCTGGTATCCTTCAGGAGGATTACTTATCACTCCAGATTTCTTATGTGGCTCCCCAGCTGAAAAAATTATGCAGCTGGTGGTCAGAATAGCATGGAAAATATAATTGCCATGATGCCTGATACATCAAGGCAAGACAATATCCTTCAGCCTCCCAGGGACTGGCGGTGCTGCTCTCAGACTCCTCAGGTTGACTTCATAGTTGCAGCAGCTGCATTGAAGAAGGCTGCAACACCACAGAGCTCTACCCAGTATAGAGTCAACCACATTAGGCAGACTAGGGAAGTTTTGTATCCTCAACATTCTCTTTCAGGTCCTTAAACTACCTTTCTTATATGTTTAATTTACAGAGGTAGTTGGCTAATGAAATTGGCTAGTCACTTGAGAGCTGGCCAGATCAAGACTTGAAACTCAGACTGCAGTCCCAGCTGTCAACCATGTCCTCTGTCAACAACGTTAAAATGATGTTCTTCATCTCACATTGCTGCAGTCCTAACACTTGGGTAGTCCGCTGTCCCTCGGTCGGCCCGAATATCAGAGTATAAGGCTGACGTCGGTCAAGGCGCATTTGACTGACATCAGAACGTCAGGGTACAAATGCGCATGACCGACGTCATATCCTCAGTCTTTTTTGCCGCATGGTCCGATGCAGAAGCAGTGTTGCAAGTGCCGTTCGGCGTTCTGAAATTTTTCGAATTCGGAGTTTCAGACCAAAGTCAGAGTTGGTTAAGTACCCGTTGGGAATATTTTGTTTTTTCTTGCCTCAGTGGTTTACCGGATGTCAGAAAAAGTGAATAACTGTATTTCTTGTGGGAAACAGATACCGCATAGGGATTACCATAATTTGTGTATTCCTTGTTTGGGACCTGAGCACGACGTTGTTGGGTGTCGCTTTTGTGCTAGGTTTAATAAACGCACTATAAAGCGTAGGTTGGATTGTGCCAGGTTAGTCTTTGGGAAGCGGTGCAATTACAATATGCCGTCGGATGCTCCGACGCCGGCTTCTTCAAAGAAGCGCAAGGACAAGGCAGTTAAACCTAGGTTAGAGGAGTCGTCCGAACCGGACGCCGGTTCTTTAGAGACGTCAGTGGAACCGGTGGTTCCGACGGAGGCCTCTATGGAGTCCCAGGGAGAGACTGTGTTTTTACAGGATGTGGCCTCCCAGGAGGCAGGTCAGGCTGTAGGGGCTTCTCAGGTAACTGTTCTCCCCTCCCTTCCTAAGGTGTCTAGGCCCTCTCTTTCTGCTTCCAAGGCTTCCCCTAGAGGTAGGTCTAGTTTTGCTTCTGTGGGTGTCACTCCTAGTTCTTCAGGTTCTGTGCCCAAAAAGCACATGCTTAAAATGGCAGAAGATTTAATTACTTTAATTAGAGGCTCTATGCCCCCTCCTGATAAGAGGCCTAGGATGGAACCTGTGTTAGGGGATTATGAGCAGGCTTCGGATGTGTCTGAGTCTTCGGCTGAAGACTTGCAGGAGTATTCTCATTATTCTGATTCTGATGTGGATGATTCTACTCCTTCTGCTTCTCCTCCTGAGGATTTTTCTTTTTCAGAGACCCTGCACTCCATGAGAGAGCATTTTAAATGGGAAGGTCAGGATTTCTCTGATTCCAGGAAAAGGCTTAGGGAATTTTTGTTTTTACCCCAGCATAGGCCTTTAGCTATACCTCCTGTTCTGAATGTAGTGGAAGATGTGTTTGCAGAGGCTTCGCTTAATCCTGATTCTTTGCCTCCTGCTCCTGTTAAACCGGATAGGTATTACAGGGTGCCTGAAGCTCATAAGTATCTTTTTAAGAGTCCTAGGGCAGACCCAGAAACTGTTAGCCAGGGGCCTAAGGGTGTAAAGGCTTCTGTTGTCAAGAATCCGGTTCCTGCAGATAAAGAGGCCAGGGCCTTGGATAGATGGGGAAAGAAAGTTTATACTTCTTCCAGTCTAGCCATGAGAGCTTTGAATTGCCAGTTTCACATGTTGAAATATCAAAATTATCTCCTTTCACAGTTGAAATCTAAGGTGGATGCTCTGGCGGAAGGTATTGATTGTAAAGAGTTACAAGATTTAGTGCATGTTTCTGAACAGGTGGGTAAGCATTCTTTGCAATGTGGTTTTGATGCTGTACAGGCCTCGTCTAGGGTGGCTGCCACTGGGTCAGTTCTTTGCAGGCATGCCTGGCTGAGGGATCAAAATTTATCTGACCATGTTAAAACTAGGATTTTGGATGCCCCTTTGCAATCTGATGTCTTGTTTGGTTCTCCTGTTGAGGCAGTTTTAAAGAAAATGGAAGACAAGGCTAAGTCTATGCAGACTGTTAAAGATTTTTTGCAGGTTCAGCCTCCAAAGTTTAGTAGAAATTGGCCTACTAAAGGGTGGACGATCCTTCTTATGATTCCCAGTCTAGGGGTAGATCTAGACGTGGCAGGGGCAGAGGTCAGGGCTCTTTCAGGCCTAGGACAGGGAGTTCTCCTGCACAGTCTTCGGGTGAGGGCAGGGGTCAGTCCTTTCGTAAACAGACCCAATGACCTACCTTTTCAGCTGCCAGAACCTTCTCGCCTGGCAGCACCTTTGGGAGGAAGGTTGGCACTTTTCAAAGAAAATTGGAGTTTGATTACCCAGGACAAATGGGTACTGGATATCATACATCACGGTTACAGGTTTTATTTCCATACCTTGCCTCCTTTCAAAGGCATGCCAGACATTCCTCCTCAACAAAGAATAGAGGCTCACAAGCAAATTTCTCTGTTACTCCAAATAGGGGCCATACAGCCGGTTCCTATGCCAGAAAGGGGCCTAGGATTTTATTCTCGCCTGTTCCTTGTGCCAAAAGGGGAACACGTGGAGACCGATTTTGGATTTATCTATCCTCAACACTTATCTGGACATTCCCAAGTTCAAAATGTTGACGTTACAACAGCTTTTACCTCTACTGGGCAAGGATCACTGGATGGTAACTTTGGATCTCAAGGAGGCTTACCTTCATGTTCCTATCAGGCTAAGTTGCAGGAAGTATCTGCGTTTTCGGACTGGGACTTCTCACTATCAGTTCTCTGCATTGCCCTTTGGCTTATCTACTGCGCCCAGAGTATTTACAAAAGTTCTGGCTCCAGTGATAGCATTCTTCAGGCTGAAAGGAATACAAATCTGTCCTTATTTGGACGATTGCCTGATACTGGCTCAAGGAAGGGACGAGCTTCTTCGTCATTTGGAGTATGTGATAGCAGTGCTAAGATACCTGGGGTATTCTGTGAACGAAATAAAGTCCAGTCTAGTACCCTCTCAAGACGTGCTTTCTGGGAGTAAGACTGAATACAGCATCCCAGATGGCCTTTCTAACCCCGGACAAACAAAAGAATCTTTCCCTTTACTTCCATCATCTATCTCTACAGTCCGGGCTGACTGCAAGGACAGTCCTTCAAGCCTTAGGGTTCATGGCATCTTGTATTCTGGTGCTTCCCAATGCCAAACTGCATATGAGGAAGTTGCAATGGTATCTCAAAAATGTATGGACACAGCACTGCCAACATCTGGACACTGTCATTCAAATAATACCTTGCATTCAAAAGGAATTTTTGTGGTGGGCTCAGGAATGTCACCTAAACAAGGGACTCTCTGTGACCCGGCCAGAGGCGAGTCAAATTTTAACAACAGATGCCTCAGACAAAGCTTGGGGAGCTCATCTAAATGGAAAGTGGATACAAGACAAGTGGCCTGTCAGACTACAGCATCTTCATATCAACTTGAAGGAGATGTTAGCAGTCCAGTTTGCATTAATAGCTTTCAAGGATTTACTTCTTCCAGGGCAGGTGTTGATTCTAACAGACAACACAACTGTCATGTGGTACATCAACAAGCAAGGGGAACACATTCTTATCCTCTATGCAGGCAAGCAATGATTTTGTGGGAGACTGCTCTCAGTTTACAACTAAGTCTTCAGGCAAGGTTTCTGCCGGGAGCACAGAACTCCTTAGCAGATGTGTTAAGCAGACAAATCATGGATCCCCACGAGTGGAAACTGGATCTTCATGTATTTCAGAAATTGACAGTGTCCTGGGGAACTCCAGACATAGATCTGTTCGCTTCTCCACTAAACCACCAGCTGCCAAAGTTTTGCACAAAGCGGTTTCATCCCACAGCTTGGAAAGTGGATGCTCTTTCTTTCAGTTGGAAAAATCTTCATGTGTATGCCTTTCCACCTCTGCCTCTCCTCCCAAAGGTACTTCTGAAGGTCAGACAGGACAAGCCAAGGATGATTTTGATAGCTCCAGATTGGCCTCGACAGCACTGGTACCCATTACTGAGAAGTCTGGTACGGAAGCCTCCATGGCCTTTGCCTTTGATTCCTCATCTGTTGTCCCAGGAGGACAGTCATTTGCTCAATGTCAAGCTTCACTCTCTTCACCTAACAGCATGGCATATTCTGTTTTAAACCATAAAGGGTCTCAACTTCCACAACAAGTTTTGAATGTGATTTTGGAAGCTAGAAGGCCTAGTACAAGGAAAGTGTACGCAGATAAATGGAAGAGATTTTTATTTTGGAGTGCAGCTAAGGATTTGGATGTTTCTGAGCCTGATTTAAGTGTGGCTCTTCAATATCTTACTGAGTTATTGGACAAAGGTTTGTCCTTCTCTTCTATTAAGATTCATGCTGCAGCAATTTCAGCTCACTATGACTGTGACCCACCATTGTTTTCTCATCCTTTGTTCAAGCAATTTCTTAGAGGGGCAAAGAATATAAGACCCCCACGTAGAGCTCCTACTCCTGCTTGGGATCTCAATTTTGTGTTGGAGAAACTCACTCTACAACCTTTTGAACCTGCAGCTACTGCTGAGTTGAAATATTTGTCATGGAAGACTGCTTTTTTGTTGGCCATTACCTCTGCAAGAAGTGTTTCTGAATTGCAGGCCCTTATGGCAGTTGAGCCTTTCTTAATTTTCCATAAGGATAGGGTATCTTTACGTACTAATCCTTCCTTTATGCCTAAAGTGGTTTCTAGTGTAGCTTTAAACCAAACTATTCATTTGCCTACTTTTTATGCAAATCCCCAAACTAAAGGGGAAAAGATTTTGCACACTTTGGATGTACACAGGCAGTTGCGATATTATTTGGACAGAACTAAAGGGTTCAGACAATCTCAGCAGTTATTAGTTTCTTTTGCTTTGTGCTCTCAGGGCAAGCCCGTGTCAAAACAAACTATTTCTAAGTGGATTGGATTTTGCATTGCTTTCTGTTATTCCCATCATGGCAAAGAGATTCCAGCTGGGATTAGGCCTCATTCCACTAGGGCTACTGCCACTTCAACAGCTTTTTGAGGGGGTGGCTACTAAGGATATTTTGGAGGCAGCCACTTGGAGTTCAGTGCATACCTTCTCTAGGCATTACCACCTTCCTCTGTACTCTAAATCCAGGGCTGGTTTTGCCACTGCTGTTTTGCAGGGCATTTTGGCAGCCCCTGCTTCATTATAGTTTAGCCATCCTCCCTTACCTCTGCTTTGGGATTCTACCCAAGTGTTAGGACTGCAGCAATGTGAGATGAAGAACATAGTACAGTTTTGTACCTACCATAAATGTAGATGTTCGAAGATCCACATTGCTGCAGTCCAATTTACCCTCCCCTTCCCTCTGTAGTTTGAGGTGGTTGTGTGGCCTGGGTTATCCCTCTGAGGTATAGTGTATATATTGTATATATTGTACATATTTTTGGTGTTAGGCTGGTTGGTTGTTTAGTTGTTGTCTATGGGTTTTGACCTTTCTTTTTAGGGTCTTCTGACATCTGGGGCAAGAAAAGACTGAGGATATGACGTCGGTCATGCGCATTTGTACCCTGACGTTCTGATGTCAGTCAAATGCGCCTTGACCGACGTCAGCCTTATACTCTGATATTCGGGCCGACCGAGGGACAGCGGACTACCCAAGTGTTAGGACTGCAGCAATGTGGATCTTCGAACATCTACATTTATGGTAGGTACAAAACTGTACTTTTTTGGCTCACAGTACTTTGGATGGTGCAGCCAAAGCAGCACACAATGGACTGGCATTTTGCCACAGTGCCTGGTTGTATATGATAAACTTTACCAGCAAAAAAGTGGTGACCTTTAAAGTGTGCTTATTGGCAGGTTCTTGTTCTTTGGCCTATCTGTGAAAGCAAAATAGGAGAAGCAGGAGCAATAAGATTAGACTTTTACCGCTGGTTAGGTTAGAAATTTCTTAGTGCTTATTCTGTAGAAAGCAGTGGAACCTGTTTCAGCTTTGCTTTAGGCATGGCCAACAGCAAGGTAACAACAAAGGTTATGAGAGGCATCAACAAGTTCACAGCAACTTGAGAATGCATGCCAACCCAAAGGCAGTAATATCTGTTGAGTTACCAGGGATCCTCCTTCTGGGGGACAACAGAGTAATTCTTAAGACCTTGTCTAACTTTCTTATTCTGAAGGAGGTCATTAGCCGTATGCTTGTCTACATGGATGGGCATAATCTGAGGCAAGTGGATCAGGACATTATTATCCACATATCATGTGATCCCATTCCACACACCCCTTTAGCGAGACCCTCTCTCTACACTAGATGTCAAACCCTGTCACAAGAGTGTGGCATGAAACAAGGTGTTAAACCTCCTTCAAAATGAGCCATGTGTTAGATTCAGCAGATCAGAAGGAGCTCAGTTATTCTTCAGGGCTGCTTTTTAGTTCAAACATAACCAATAACCTCAGGGTGCTACTCAGTTCGAATTGCTTAAATTTATATATATATATATATATATATTTTTTTTTGGATTTCTGATTCTTGATTTGGTTTTATGTATTTTTATCTGGAGCTTTTCTCCACGGGCCTCTGTTGAAAATGGACCTATGTCCAGTCAGACTTCCCCGTTAAACAAATGTAAAATAAAAAAAATTAAAAATTCATTCATTCCAAAAGATAGTCCACTTTTCCCTGTCTACTAAAGGAAAATGAGCTACCTACAGATCAGAATTGCCAAGGAGTCCAACAGGTTTTTAATTTCTGTGAAGAGCCGGTCATTGCCAGTTGCAGACTTCAATTTATGATCACCACAACCCCCAGGGTGTTCACCAACTGCATGCACTGCGTGGGTGTGGCTGCAATTAGTCATGGTTTTTCCATACCCGGATGACTGGCTCTTAGCCACTCCAGTGTTGGCCAGTCTAGTTTGGCCAGAGGGTCTCTTATCCACATATTCCAATCAGTGAACACTGAAAAATCCCAGATGATGTCCATGCAGGTGCTCATATTTATCAAGTGCACCATGGGCACTTTAACATTCTAGGTTTTCTATGTACAGATTAGATTCTGCCATTACAGAATGTGGTTCTTCAAATTCTTCAGGCACAAACATTTCTGGCTTATAGGAGACATATTTTGCCTATTAAACCTAGAGTTCACTCTACCAGGGCAGTAGGTACATCTCAAGCATTTTTCAAAAATGCTTTTTTAGATAATAACTGTGCAGTAGGGTAGGTATCTCCAAATAATTTTGCAAAACAATCTAACCTGGACATGATTGCCAGTTCCGGGTCATCCTTCAGAGCCAAAGTCATTAGGGTTATGTTATTATGAGGATAAGTTTGACACTGTTCTAATGACTGATGAAGTCCCCATTTGAGAAATGAAAGTTGCATACTGTAATGCTAGATATGGCCTGGTAGTTAAATCTTCACCAGTATATTTGACTCATAGGGTCTGGAAGACTATTTTGCTGCTGTTATGGTTGCTGCTGCTGCTGTTTGTGTTGTGATATCTATTTATATAGTTTCTTCTGTTGTTCTGCCTTAGTGGGCCTAAATTAGATCTGAAGACAGTCCTTTTTAGCACAAGATTGTGGCCTGCAAAAGTTTTAGATACTGGGTTGTCTAAGTCCTGTTGGCCTTTGTTGATGAAGATGGAATTTATCCATTTATATGAAGGGTTATGTTAAGGACCTAACTTCCATTTCTTAAAGCTATAATGCATTTTATGGGTTCAGGCACGTAGGCAATGAGACATTTCCCTATTTTGTTAGGGACACACAGCAGAACTGACATTCGGCTACAGAGAAATATGGCTGTTGTGAATTTCCTGTAGGCAAAGAAAAGCACACATTGCCATGCCCATAGCTTTAATAAGCCAGTGCATGGGGACAGAAGAAGGAATGAGTATTGTGCTCAGTGTACAGTACATAATTATATAACTATATCAAACAGAAGTGTGCTACAGCATGAAGTAAATCCTGCATGCTACTGCAGTCAGTTATGCTTCAGTATGGAATGCTACCTATACACTGTAAAGGGGATAGTGGTCCACACACACCAGTTATAAGGGCACTGCCCATTATGCACTGCATTTGTACTGATGCTGACATGCCCACTAGCCAGCCTGCAGCTGATGCCTACCATACTGTCACCTATCTCATGTTACCTTGTTGGGGACCATGAGCATTTTTCCCCCTGTGCATTTGGTTATTGAAGTTGTCGGCATGGCACTTCATTCTTCTCTTTGCCCACAGGGAATTGGCAACAGCCATATTTCTCTGCAGGTGATTGTTACTACAGCCATGGATCCCCAACCAGATGTACCACATGGAAATGTCTTGCTGCCTAGGTGCCTGAACTGACATTTTATTTAATAGAACAAAGCTGCACTTCTCTGTTGATCAAAACAGCATCCACAAAAACATAAAAAATAAACCTATCATGAGCCATCACACACACATTTCAGCATTAATTCCTTATTTAAATCAGTCAACGTTAATGCCTGATATTTTAACATATGCCATGCTTCCTTCTTTTGTAAGAACCTTTTGATAGTTGGCACAGTGTGTTTCCATTCAATATAATAATGTGACTGAATTTGATCAGACTAAACAATTTTTTTATGTCCACTTTCCAGAAGTGGGATCACATATAGTTTCCTTCGGTTCACTTTTACAACCTCATTTTGTCGTGAATAACAGGGAGGTCAAAAGTATTATTAGTGCTACATGTGGATTTTTCAAATTTCCTGGACCATCACATCTAGCCTTATTATGTTTTCAGCTTTAAGATCAGATTTTATTCAGCACCCATTCTTATGTAAACAAACTGACTTAAATCAAATGAGAAAAATTGCTAAAAGGATGTTCAAAGTTCCTTGTCCTCTTTCCTGAGTGCTGCTGAGTAGAAATACTTGCATATTATCTCTGCTTTCTCTGTCTCTCACACACACACACACACACACACACACACAGTGTATGTATATATATATATATATATATATATATATATATATATATATATATATATATATATATATATATGTATATGTATATGTATATATATATGTATATGTATATATATATATATATATATATATATATATATATATATATATATATATAAATACATACACACACACACATTCTGTCAGCCCTCCTGCTCCTTTGTTACGTTTTAATATGGCTATCTTAGTTTTTCTGTGCTCCCAGTGCAGCTGTATGGTGCATCTTCCTTCCTTGAGTATAGTTTTTCTCTTCAGAACTTAGGGCCTTACTATTTAGAGTAGCTTTCCCACCACTTTTTTCAGTTTTAGCTTTTATTTTCTCTTTGTCTTTCTCTTTCCTGACCTGTACATATTTCTTTGAACATTCTAGGCATTGTATTTTTTACCTTTGTTTAACCTTCCCTTCTTCCATTTTGGAAAATGGATTTTCCTTGTGTTATTGGTTTTCTTTAGAATAATTATTGCTATTAATAGCAGCTTTGATTTTACCCACAAAGAATTTTAATTCCTTTTTCTAGACTGACTTAATGCTTTCCTGATGCATTCTATCATCTTGCATCATCTTTCTCTCCAAACACCCTGCACTCTTTCTATAAAATGGGTTGACTCTGCAGCTGTATTTATTATGAACTACACTGTCAAGAGCTCTCTGGTTCTCAGATGATTAGCAGCTTCTATATCTCAGAAGGATTGGTTTGTTCTCGAATTTCTTATATTGATTTACATAATTGAAATGGCATGCAATAATAATAGTCTTAAGTGGTTGTTTTACTCTGTCTTTTTAAAGGCTGTTTAAATGACTTACCCTCCCAAGTACTTATAGACCTACTTTTCTAACCTATTTTAGGTCAAACTGTCAACAGTTTTATATAAGACCTGGTTATGGGTATAGAATGAGGAACAAGTTTTGTGAGAACAGGCTGTGCAAGTTTGCACAAATCCAACTGCTTTTGTTTCCTCTTACACTGAAATTTAATAGCATATGTAGTTTCAGCAGTCGCATAAAAGAAGTTAACAATTTTAAGGTCATTGTTTGCCCTTGGCTTTCATAGCTTGTTTCATTATTTAAGAAACTATTAACTACACTCTAAGCATTGCGAATCACAGTTTCACTGGTTGCTATGACTGGAAAACTTTCTGTGCGTGCATGTAACAGTATATAATGCAGGTTCAAGTGTACCTAACTGGTCTAATTACATTTTTTCCTTTTTACACTTTACGCATTTGGGTTTGACCATTTCAGAGTTCTTACCTGGTAACAGAAACAGTCTTCTCTTTTTTTTTATTTATTTATTTATTTATTTTTTTAGCCATTCTCATTACCTTGCACTGTTAATTTCAACTAATAAAATTAAGTAATATCTACAGAATTCAATTGTAATGGGTTGTCTAAAAGAGCCATATGGAAACAGAAAAAATAGTGTTTGATAGCCCTATGGGTCACTAATAGGCATGTTGTATAGTGTATAAATAACATTATGTTTTCTAATGATGTAAAAGGCTGAGCTTTCACACATGGGCAAAATGTCTAAATTTAGAATAGTTTGAATTTTTTGTGATTCTTTCACTGTAATAATCTCACACTTCGATTCTTAGTGTTAGAACGTCAGATGGTACTGGAAAAGGCATTAGCTAATATTCTTAGTTTTCTGTACGTAACTCAGAGACGTAATACAAGATTTTACTTGCACCATAATTCAGCATTTAATAGAACTTAGGTTGGAAGTCAAAGTCTAATGTAATGGGTTACTTGAGATTTCCTCTTCTAAGATTCCCAGCTCCATAGAATTCAGGAGCGTCTCCTGATTATGCACATGGAAGAGCACACGATTCCAACCAGTGCACACTATGGCATCATGTTCAGGACTAGGAGAGTATGACTATTCTTCCCTGTGCAGCTCATTTCTTATTTGCACAGTTTGGATATCAGCCCTAATGCTTACCTTAGCAAAGTACCTAGTGTGTAATATGTCTAAAATGCAAAAACCTTTAAAGTGCATCTGTATATGCGAAATCCAAAACCAGGAACTGCACTGGTACAGCCTATGTTGACTGAGAAAGAAACATGTGAATTATTGTTACATGTCCTATTGTTTTAACGTTGTCACCTGCTAGAAGTACAGAAATAAGCTTGATGCATAAATTATGTCTTTGAAGGTAATTGATGGTAGAAGGTGTCCAATACAGGAAAGAGGGTCTCTTGTCTGATCTAGGTCACTGTCAAACTGACAGGTAAAAGTAAGAGACTAAGATGCCAGACACTGGTTATAGCCTTCTCCTGCAAAGTCTGACCACAATTCCACCATGTTTTCCATGGGAGTCACAAATATAATTTTGACTAGTAAGATGTTAATCTTGCAGTCATTATGAATTGGCAAATAAATAAACGTCAGAGATGCACTCCCAGCAGCTACCTTGAGAGTTGCCCAGTGTCTCTGCCCTGATTTAACCATGTTCATGCATCTGGATTATAACTGAAAACATATTTCTTGAGTCTTGCAATGATGATTCAGTGGTAGCACTTTAGATGAAAGTATATATTCCCAAGGGTGACTTGCCAATTAGAGTTAGAAGAACCCCCAATCCTTCTGCATGCATTGGGTCCAGGGGAACTATCCATACAGAGGAAATGCATACTGTATTGTGACTTTCACTGCAGGTGTAGTAACATACTTGGGCTAATTGCAACAACACATACTTGGGCTAATTGCAACACCAGTCAGTCAGTTACTAAAATCACTGAGCTTGTGTCATAGTTGCTTTGGCATACAACTCAAATCTTCAGTTGCTTGGTGTACTTTTCCTCAAAACACAGTTTTGTCTTAGTAATAGTTTTTGTCTTCTTGTCAGGCAGTTTGATATTGCAGACTCTTGGAGAAAAGGCAACACAAGTTTTACACTGCCTATCAGAGACTTGTCTTTCTTTGAGGTACAGTGACCTAAGAGTGAAAATAGTAAAGCTTGTGAAAATGTGGGGTCTTGTCTCCTACGTGGGAGATGCAGAGGATTTGCTTCCTGAAAAAAAGTGATTTTTGATTTGCTCATATTCCTTTCTAGCTCAAGTAACTATGCTATGAATTTCTGATTGGGCAGATATTGCAAAACGTTGGTGTTATGAACTCAGGTGTCTCAAGGAGATGTAGTGGAACCCAACACTTCATACCCCCTGACATGCCTGTCATGACCAAGTACTACCTCTGGCTTGTGCTCCCTGCAGCACTAGTACTATGTCTCTTGAAATTGGGTGCTTGTTCATAGCTTGCTCATCACCATGCAGAGAGTCTCCAATTCCTTTATTTTTCAGGAAGGGGTTCTTTGATGTTCTAGAGGTCATTGTTTCTGAAAATGGACAAGGATAATGAGATCTACCCTCATTTCAGCTTCTCACAAGACATTTTATTCTGTACAGAGATTATGAACTCCACTCTGGAATGATGTGTAGTTTCTCTGTATTTTTCCCAGAAATGTCGCTGTCTGTATTTGGGCAAGAAGAACAAGGAGAAACCTAAGTCATCACCAATCCACTATGGAAGGTGTCCTTTAAGGATGCCATATTTCATCAGATCTGATGAAGCTCTGACAAGCGTAAAAGTGCTCATCTCTTATTTTCACTTAATAAGCTGTAGTTTAAACAAGCAATACCAGTTTGAATCCTGTTTTTTTTTATTTTTAATAAGAATTCAAAGTGATCTATTACATGAATGTTACATAAGATGTTTGACTATGGTCTGTTTTGTAATTTGTATGCCGATATGAAAAGAGTAATCTTTCCTGTACAATTAGTTTTCCCTTTTGGCATTACAACACAGTATGTTGGCAGCATGTTGTAATTTTCTGTTAAGCAAACTATTTCTAAAAACGTATGAATTGCGTCTGTTATATACTTGTTTTTCAGTCTTTTGATATTGCTGCAACTGCCTAATTGTTTGCATACTTTCTGTACTTATTGTGTTGTATGTACTCCCAAGTTCTGTAATTGTCCTCATGACCCAATTGACAGTATAGATAAACAGAGAGATAATAGCCATAGCCAAATGTGCTATAACTTGTAACATCCTTTGATATCTATCTCAGATGTGTCTGGTTTCAAGCATGTAAGAGAATCTCTACATTGTTCAATGAATATTACATCTCTTATTCAGTTTTTCCAAAAGCTGGTTTGATCTTCATAACTGTGGCTGTGATCTGATTGACATGCCTTCGCAAATGTTAACTATTGCCTGTGGCTCAAATAATGCTCAGTTACTACAGGGATCCATTTTGCTGTATAACTTTAGTTCGTCATATGAACTTTATCTCCAATTGGAAAACTTCAAACTGGTACTTTTTCTCAAAAGTATACTTCCAAGTCTATTGTTTTATTTAAAATGTTGCTTCAAAACTGGTAAGAGCAAGTAAACTTTGAATGTCAGCCTCTATAACATAAACATTTATGGTAGAGACAAACCTGTCATCATCTGCAAATTACTTCTTAATTAAACAAAATTCAGGCAGTTGTTTTCAGTCTCATCTTTCAATTCATTTCTTTCTAAATGAGTCTCCTGCAACACTGCTTTTTGCACTCTTCATTTCTTAGTATAATTAAATACTCATGCCTTTTTGTTTATACCTGTAAGGCCACTTACATTCCAAAATAATGTGGATAGAGTAGCCATTGTGATAAGAAGTTATTTCCACGTATTATACATGACAGCTTTTTTGAATATGTATTTTCAGCCTTTGAGTTACATCCGTCCATCCACAATCCCTTTTTCCCATTTTTGCACATGGGGTCGGAGTGTCACTTCAGCAGTGACAGTAATCCAGAGTCAAGGTTTGCAGCACTGGTTGGCTAGCCCTCCCGCTGTAGTTCTTCTACATCACACTCACATCTATGTCCAATTTAGAGCATCCAATCCACCTACTATATGTCTTTGTAATGTGGGAGGAAACCAGAGCACCCAGAAGAAACTTACGCGAACACAAGGAGGACATGCAGACTGCACACAGAAGGCACCCCAGCTGAAAATTGAACCGGGAAACCTCTTGCTGTGAAGGTACAGTGCCATCTGCTGTAGTGCATGTTAGGTTGATCTTTTACACAGTCATTTCTAGTCATCTCCATTTTGAACCTATGTCACATTTCCAAGATTTTTTTGTTTTAATGAAAACCCTCAAGCAAAAAGCTAAATGCATTTTCAGAACACCCCCATAACCTATTAATTTATAACAAACATTCAAAACTATACACATCTTCAAAACAGGAAGTTTAACCTTTTTGATAGGTGCAATTGCCATAAATCCACAGCTGCACCCATAGACCTTGCCTAACCTAAAATTAAGGTTATGTATGCTAAAACGTATCTTACAGCCTGTGCTCCCACTTACACTGATTACTTTCTGTTCTTTTCTTATCTTGCTTCCCCTCCCAGATGTGAAAACATCTTATATGCTTTCAGAAAACATTAACATTTAGCCTTACGAAAAAGTGCACTGACTATATGTAAATAAAACTAATTGATACACTGTTTTATGAAGTACATTGATGTGCTGAGGCTGCTAGGGAAGCTGCTATCTCTTATTCACCTTCAGTAATTTCAAACTTTAATTTTCAGTGAAATGCTTGCCCTAGTACCTTTAAATTTTGCATTTCCATAAACAAGCAATGCTCAGAAGTCTCAAGATTAATTACTTGTACCTTCAGACAGCTCATTTCCATGGAAATATTAGAACATAATATACAACTACCTTCAGCTGCAGGCTTCTCAACTCACTGAATATTTGCTATCATTGCATATGCAAAAAACACTTCTCATGGTATTTTTCATTTTGTCTTGTTTTTCAGGCCTGCTTGCTTACAGTAAACACTTGTTTTTAGATTAAGCCAAATGGATTAATCTAGATATTCACCTAGGCAAAAATAAGAGAAAACCTCTCAAATGTACCTATAATATGATATAATATAATATGATGTAATATAATATAATATAATGTAATATAATATGCAACAGTGCACTTTTACACCACAGTCCCCCACCCCAACAGCCCAAAATTACAGCATATTAACTTAAACTTGCTTTTGTCCAGCCTTTTTTTTCTTTTTACAATGGAATACCTATATTTCTTAAAACTAAAAAGTACTTGTTTACTTTAATGTCCTTACCGTATACAACAGTCACTGAAAAGACTCATCCTCACCCCCACATTTAAGATAACTCTGACTACATACTGCAGAAATCGGCTTTACTATATAAAATGCAGTTTATGTCATGAAATGTTTTATACAAACACTATTAAGAACAAAAAATGTTTTACTTGGCTACTTTTTTCCTTTAGTGTCCTTCTAAATATTAATGACCTAAAGTGGGGTATATGCTTTACAGTCCTCCCATAAATTTAACAAGGTCAACAAAAGTCCATTTTTTTCTCAACCACTTTTACTTGCAAAGCCATACTTCACAAATGTGGCTGATGCTTTATAATCTCACATTTGTTTCCTAATTTCAGTGTTGCTGGTCTTCTTCCCATTCATCTCCATCTCTAAACACCAGACTCTGGTTCAAGTCCAAACCACTTCCTATTCTTCTAGTAAACTCTTGTGTTTTTTCTTTATCTCAGTCATTTTCACTTGGAACAGGTTTCACTGACAAAGTCTGTCTAGGAGCTCTATTGTCAAAAGAATGAGAAGCGGAGTCCCCTTTTGTTTGATGGCTCATTTTATTGGGCACATGTTTGCATTTCCTCCATAGCCTGTTCCACATCAAAAATGTCTTTTATCCTTCAGGAAGAAATATTCTGAAGACAAATGGATGTAACAGCTTGGCTCTTACACCTGCCTCTTGACAATCCCTGATTGCTAGGATAAATTTGCTTCTCTGCTGCCTGATTTTCAGTGAATAATAATTTTCCACAAACACACTACTGTCTGCAATTTTTAATACTTTGCCCTTCTGACACAGTTTTGTTGGGATCAACTCTTTCTGCTGGTATGACTACATCTTTACTAATACAGTCTTGACTGCTTTCTTATGGCAAGGTTTGGAGCATGCACTTGATGTGTCCTTTCAGTTAACAGATCCTGCTGTGGCATACCATTCCACTTGTTTATTTGTGCTTTCATGAAATTAATTTAGTCTGTTTTTTCAATTTCTCTGGTACAGCAGAAAGTCTTAGGTTTTCTCTGCATGCTTTGTCTTTTAACTCTACCATTTTTTGAAACAGCTCTTCTTGAGAAGTTTTGTACTCTGCCATAATTTTCTTCAGTTTACCCTTTTTGCAGTTTTATCAGTTCATCTGAATAGCTAGTTAAAGTTTCTTTTATTTTTTCATCCTTCTGAATACCTAGTTAAAGCTTTTATTTTTTCAGTCTTTTGTTATTTAAGTTGACTTGCTTATTCAATGTTTCATTTATTTTAATCAGCTCTGGGTGGATTTGATTTATTTTTTCCTCTGAATTACTGGAAGCCAACTCTTATACCAAAGCTGGAGCGTGAACTGTTTTTTGCTGAACAACTGCAGTATTCTTCCCATTCTTCCCATTCAATGTGTTCTCTTCATCTTTTCTTTATGATTTTCTTTTAGGTTCTTCAAATTTCGTCTTTGCTGCCATCCAGGCAGTGTGCTTACTAGTTAGTCAGTTATTGAATTTTACTCAGGCTGGTAGAATTAGTAGCTCTTATATTTTTTTTCACATTGGGAGAGCTGAAATTAAGTTGTTCATCAGTGTGTAGCCCTCTTGGAAGTCCATCTTTTGTTTTCGTAATCCTTTCCGTCACAGTATGTCTCTGCCAGGCCATTGGATGAAGCATGAAATGCAGTAAATAGTCAGTGGCATTTGCAGAATATTGTGCATACTAAAACTTTGTCATAGTTTTTCAGTGTTGGTTTGAGAAATAAACTAATTCCTGGTTAGATATCTGTCCACTTTGAATGAGATGACCCTGCATAATCCACATGTGATCTAGAACATGGCTTTATAGCAGTGCAGTGTATAGATAGATTTTGGGTAAAGTAACAGTTTGCTTGAAACTCATCCCACATATTTACCTCCTTTTCAACATTGTGATCCATACCAGGCCACAACATGTATGCCTTGGCTAAACCTTTCATGTTGGACATTGTAGTATGGGTTTGCTTAAACATTTTAAACATTCTGGACTGTGCAGTGGTGCAGCAGTAACATTGTCACCTCACAGCAAGAGGTTATCCGGTTCAATTCTTGGCTGGAGTACCTTCTGTGCAGAGTCTGCATGTCCTCACTGCGTTCATGTGGGTTTCTTCCGGGTGCTCCGGTTTCTCTCACCTCACAAAGACATGCGTCTAGAGCATTTCTCCCTGGGCCTCTGCTGAAAACGGTCTTCATTCCAAGTTGGACTTTCCCAGTAAACAAATGTTAAAATAAAATTTTAAGTATCACTGAACAATTTTCCAGATGACTATGACTCTAGACCAGGGCTTCTTAAACTTTTTCCACTCACGACCCAATTATCGCAAGAGAAAATTTTACATGACGCCCCCGGTGTGTAGATCAAGCACCCACCCAGCCCCCCCTGCAGCCATTCCAGTGTGCTGTTACTTGGTTATTTCTCCCCAGTCGCAGTAAACATTGTTCAAATCTCTCAGTGTGCATACAATTTTCTGCTTTACTTCTACAATGATTACAGATATTTGGATCTAATTTAAAACTATTATATCAAATTTTATAACACAAACACTGATAGACATCTACAATCAAAGCAATACTATCTCATAATGAAAACAGACTTAGCATTAAAACTTATGAAACTCACATTCACTGAAACAGCATTGAAACCCGCATTCAAACAAAATGCATTTGGGCAGTGGCAGATTAAGTTCACCTTTAGGCTGTTTTCAAGTCAGAGGTTACCTGCACACATTTTTAAGACCATGCAAAAGTTCTTTGATTCACCTTTTTAATTGTAAATTATTATGTATAATAATGAAATTATATCCCTTGTATAATACAGCACCACTTGTTAGATCATGTTTTTAATTTATGCAGCAAAAATGCAAAAAACGGCATTCAGACTTCGAAAACAAATGCATAAATACTGAGCTACCTGTGGCTGCACCAGAATTGTAAGCCAGTCCAATTGTGTAGTATAATAAAAAGGAACACCAAACTTTCAACAGGATATAAAACAGCTTCCAGTTTATTTAGCGCTTTCATCTCTGAAAGTTCTGAGACTTCATCAGAATAAACCATAACCACATGCCTATGTGTATATAATACTATTAATCAAACAATTAAACACATTTAAAGAAATAAGACATTTTTTTTTAAAAACTTGAAGAAAAAACTTTGAAGAAAAACATACAGTTCCATAAAAATATTTTCAGAAGGCAGAACCACATCTGTCTAATCAAAGCCTTTGTTTTTTTAATATTGGTAAAATTGAAATGTTTTCATTAATGCCAGGTTCTACAGTGTCATTTAATTCAAGTTGCCATTTGAGTTCACTACGTTCTGTTTGAAGTTCCCACCATCCCCCTCTATTGGTCTTCTGGATAACTTCCAAAATTCCAAACTTGAACTTCACAAACTGCCTGCATTTAACTGAATGTTTATATAATGTATTATTTTCGTTATGACTCCTAATACCATAAGAATGTTCATAGATGCTTTTTCTCAATGATCTTTCTGTTTTACCAACATAATAAAAATTGCAGGATGTATACACTGCCAAGTATACTAGTCCTTTTGTAGCACAATTACCTTGATGAAATATAATAGGTTTCATGATAGAAGGTGAAACACACAATGGTCCTTCAAAAATATAATTATATTGTGCACATGTGCCACATTTACTAGTGCCCCTGCTGTTTAATGTTTGAATGTGGGTAGGGTATTCAAACAAATATCTTAAGCTTTTCCCCATCTTGTAAACACATTGTGGCTGTCCACCTAACACTCTTAACAGGTCACTATTCTTCTTCTTCTTTTGGCTTTACCTGGTTAGGGGTCACCACAGCCGATCACCTATCTGCTCATGATTGGCAGTAGAGTTTTTACAGTGTCAAGTTGCCAGCCCAGCACCCAACCTTCCACAGAAGGCACACACATGCATGCACTCACACCTAGGGCCAGTTTAGAGTGTCCAATCCACCTGCAGCATGTCTTTGGGATGTGGGAGGAAACCGGAGCACCCGGAGGAAACCCACGTGACCACAGGGAGAACATGCAGACTCCGCACAGAAGGCACCCCAGCTGTGGATCGAACTGGAGAACCTCTTGCTGTGAGGCGGCAACGCTACCAGCTGCACCACCACAGCCGCCCTCTTAACAGGTCACTATTAGTAGTAAAAATTACCCAGTTTCTCTTCATAATGTCCTTCATTTCTTTGAAACCTTCACCATATGGTAAAATCATAGAGTGACCGTGGCTCTCATCTCCTTGTGGTTTAATAAAATTAGCATTTTCTTTGCCTATACCTAGAATAGGTTTAAATCTTGCACCTCATTCTTGTGCTATCTCAAGGCTAGTATTCAATATTAAGTCTTTGGGGCAGCCTCTTTCCAAAAAAAAAAAAAAAAAATGAAATAATGTTAAACATTTCGTTCTTGAAAATCACCCAACTATAACTCATATGGGCTGCTCTTACTATCTGGCCCTTAAATATATTATTTTTTGTGTGCTTGGGGTGCTGGCTCTGGTAATACAAATAATTATTTGAAAAGGTTTTCTTGCTAAATATTTTGAAAACAAAAGAATGACTTACAAGATCTTTAACTAAAGTGACACCCAGGAAGTTAATAACAGAACACGAGAAGGAATTTGTGAATTTAAGGAAGCTGGAAATATTTTCCAAATAATCCCTAAATTTATTTATGTCAGTCACATTGTCCTTCCACAGAATAAAAATGTCGTCCAAAAAACATAGGTCTATAACCCACTTATTTTGAAATCTAGGAATAAAAATGTTCTTATGTTCTCAACTGTACATTACCAGGTTGGCATAAATGGGGGCACAACTGGGCCCCATAGCCACACCCTTTATTACCTTCAAAAATAAAACAGTTATTATCCAGTATTAATTCCATGATTTCAACTACAAAGTTTAGCATATTGTTGCTTAAACTAGTAAGCTCTGTTAGCTACCCAAAAACGTTCAAGCCCCTCAGTCTGGGGAATGGATGTAAAAAGGTCCTCCACATCAAAAGTTGAGAAAAAGACATGCATCACTGAACATTTCTTGTTTAGTTCTGGATAGGAAATCCCATGAATCTTTCAATATAAATTCAATAGAAAAAATGTGTTTTTAAATAACCTGTCGATAAATACACCAAGGGGGTAAGTAGTACACCTTTGAGCTGCAATAATCACCCTGTAAGGGGGATTCAAAACATCTTTATGAAATTTTGGAATTCCAAAAGCTTGTGGAATTAAGAAAATCAAATAGTTGTTCTGAAATCACTCCTTGAAACAATGCATCTTCCAGAAACATCTGTATTTTCCTATGAGCTATCATGACTTCATTGTAGGATGCCTGTATGAATGTTTTTGTATCATGGAGTATTTCCAGCATATGTGTGCTATAATCTATGTTATCAACTAAAACTACCCCACCTCCTTTGTCTGGTTTCATAATTCTGAATGTATTATCAGTTTTTAACTCTCTCAAAATGTCAGTTTCTTGTTTTGATAGGTTGTATAATTTCCTTTTTCATTTAGTTAACAAAGCATAAATTTCTTTGGAACAAATTTGTTCATATGCCGTAATAGTGCGGTGGATTGGGTGGTTAAAAGTGCTCTTACTTTTAAAAAAGTTGCTCCCACCCCCATTTATAAACCTCAAGTCTCTCTGTTCTTGAAACATAAACTGAAAATTTAATTTTCTAGAGTATAGTTTAGTTTCAGTCAAAATGTCTGGTAAAGCAACTTTAAAACAAGGAACAAACTTGCCACTTTTCTTAAATAGGGAAAAATGTGTCTTATTAATCTGTGTTTCAATGTAGTTAAAGATGTTAAATCCTTGTGAACACAGTAATTTCCCTCCAAATATTTTTTTAATATTTTCACTATTTTCTGAACAACCTTTATTGTTAAATAAAGATACAATGGATTGTTCTAATTGTTGTTCCTCCCCCAGTCTCATCCCCTCAGGTTGTTCCTGGTGCCCTTAAGTGCTGGGGTATATTGAAAAAATTATTGTTGTTAACATTATTTTGTTTGTTTCTGTTACTTATCCTTTCAGACCGTCTAAGGGCGAGGTAGTTTTCCTCATCACAAGCTTCTACCATTTGTTCATTATAACCATTGGAATTTACCCTAAAATGAGTGTCTGGTTCATGTCCATTAGGTTTCATGTGTGTAAACTGTGGGGAAGGGGTAGGCTATTCTCTTCCTATATTCTTCCTCACCTCTCTGTAATTTTTGCTTTTTGCGCTGTAGGTTAAAATGTTCGTGGTGTTCTATTTTTACAAACATACTATCATATTTAGTTGTGTTAAATTCAAACAGTAAATCAGAAGTAATTTCTCCATCTAAAACAGTAACTTCTTCTAAAAGCTCATTAATATTCATTACATTAAGTCTTATTAAAAATTGAACCAATTCAAGACCAAAATGGTCAAACATTTCAGACAACTCATGTTTTTCATTTTCTTTTAAAACAATACTGTTAGAAAACTTGAACATAGCCCCTTTGGGACCTGCTTACATTTCACACATTCATTTAAATATAAATTGTTACATTGAAGGTTTCTCACCTTCATTAGCTTATGCTGAAGTCCAATAATTTCTTCTGAAGTGTTCTTGGAGGCTCTTATCAAATGTCAGCTCTTGTACCAGTTCCAGTAAATGAAATATCCAGATTAATCCACTCCCTCATGTTCACCTTAGTGCTTTGTTGCTGTTGGCTCTGTCTGCTTGCTTGCATCATGTTTGGTTGATTTGAACTGGCATTCAAGTCTGAAGAGTCTCTTTGATTCGGTAGCAATCCCTAGTTGGCCTTGTAATGGCTGCAGAAGATGCCAAGGAGGCTTCTAGGAATTGTAGTCTATGCAGTATGGTATTCATACTACTTGTCTGCTGTGTAAGCAAGGAAATTAACTGAGTGAAGGCAGATTCAATTCCATTTTTATTTTGTTGGTCATTAGTATCTAAAGTAGAACTAGTGGATATATTCCGATTCCCACTACTTGTAGTCGCTGGCATTTTTTCCACACAGAGTGTTAAACCAGTAGAGAAAGCACATGTAGCAAAATAATAATTCCTTGCTGCCACACAATTCGCACACCTCTAAACAAATGCAGCAAAAATGCAAAAAAAAGTCACTTGGGCTTCGAAAACAAATTAATAAATACTGAGCTACCTGTGACTGCACCAGAATTGTAAGCCAGTCCAATTGTATAGTATAACAAAAAGGAACACCAAACTTTCAGCAGGATACAAAACAGCTTCCAGTTTATTTAGCGCTTTTGTCTCTGAAAGTTCTGAGACTTCATCAGAATAAACCATAACCACATGCCTATGGTTATATAATACTATTAATCAAACAATTAAACACATTTAAAGAAATAAGACATTTTTTAAAAAACGTAAAAGAAAAAAACATTGAAGAAAAACATACAGTTCCATAAAAATATTTTCAGAAGGCAGAACCATATCTACCTAACCAAAGCCTTTGTTTTTAATATTGGTAAAATTTAAATGTTTTCATTAATGCCAGGTTCTACAGTCACATTTAATTCAAGTTGCCATTTGAGTTCACTATGCTCTATTTGAAGTTCCCACTATCCCCCTCTAGTGGTCTTCTGGTGGTGCTGCGGTAGCGTTGTCACCTCACAGTAAGACGCTGTCCGGTTTGATTCTCAGCTAGAGCATCTTCTGCGTGGAGACATGTGTGAATGGGCGAACCTTCGTTGAAGGTTGTGCGTCAGGCCTGGCAAGCCGGTATGTAAAAATCAACTGCCAATCATTAGCGGACCAGAGTTCTGCTGTGGCGACCCCTAACCAGGAAAAGCCGAAAGACACAAACAAACTGCCTGCATTTAACTGAATGTTTATATAATGCATTATTTTTGTTATGACTCCTAATAGTATAAGCATGTTCATAGATGTGTTTTCTCAATGATCTTCCTGCAATTTTTATTATGTTGGTAAAACAGAATATACACACTGCCAAGTATACTATTGTAGCACAATTACCTTGATGAAATATAATAGGTTTTGTGATAGAAGGTAAAACACACAATGGTCCTTCAAAAATATAATTACATTGTGCACATTTGCCACATTTACTACTGCCCCTGTTGTTTAATGTTTAAATGTGGGTAGGGTTGTTGTAGTCTCTCGGCTTTTCCCGGTTAGGGGTCGCCACAGCGGAACTCCGGTCCGCTAATGATTGGCAGTAGATTTTCACGGTGCCGAGTTGCCAGCTCAACGCCCAACCTTCAACTAAGGCATGCCCATTCACGCATGTCTTTCGGAACGCCACTTGACCCGCGGGGAGGACATGCAGACTCCACACAGAAGGCACTCCCCGTACACTAGCTGAGAATCGAACAGGAGAACCTCTTGCTGTGAGGCAACAACGCTACTGCTGCACCACCGCGGAATTGTTCAAACAAATATTTTAAGTTTTTCCCCATCTTGTAAACAAATTGTGGCTGTCCACCTAATGCTCTTAACAGGTCACTATTAGTAAAAAATTACCCAGTTTCTCTTCATAATGTCCTTAATTTCTTTGAAACCTTCACCATATGGTAAAATCATAGAGTGACCGTGGCTCACATCTCCTTGTGGTGTAAAAAATTTGCATTTTATTTACCTATACTTAAGAATAGTTTTAAATCTTGCACCCCATTCATGTGCTATCTCAAGGCAGGTATTCAATATTAAGTCTGGGGTAGCCTCTTTCCAAAAAAAAAAATGAAATAATGTTAACATTTCGTTCTTGAAAATCTCCCAACTAGAATTCATACGGGCTGCCCTTACTAATTGGCCCTTAAAAATATTCTTTTTTCTGTGTTTGGGGTGGTCGCTCTGGTATTCCAAATAATTATTTGAAAAGGTTTCTTCCTAAATGGAACTCCTGGTGGAATACTCCCGCCTCAGGTGTAGCCCTGCTCAGTTTGCTTCACTCCCACCCCCATTTCTACCCACCCTCCATATCATTTCCTTTATAGCTAACCACTTAGTCACACTCTGCTTCAAAACCCCTCTTTTTCCTCCCTAGCATTTCAAACTACTTCCTTTCTTACTCACTAATCTTAACTATCATACTTCACCTTCTCCACCTAGTTACCTTACCTAATGCATACTCTAATACCTGTTACATTAATACAACACTGCTCATACCCTCATTTCCCATATCCAGCAAATATCACTAAATAATACTTCACTAAAATGTCTAGCCAATGCTTCTCAACCCTCTCATTTCTACTTCTACCCCCTCTATTCCTTCTTATACTCACATCACCCATCAACTACTTATACCCTATGGACCGCTCCCCCACAGATCCAGTTAATAATAACTCCTTAAGCAATCATCTGTCCTTCTGTATCTCATCATATATATTGACTTCAAATATTCCCATGCCTAAGGTCAAAATACCTCCCACAAACACCACATTATCTAAACCAAAAGGCAAGCCCTATAAACTTAGTTATGCCAAACTCAAATTTATCTACTTTAACCGTAACATTCTCCTAGCTGGTGACATACATCTTAATCCTGGCCCTACACCCCACACACCTAACCCAGCAAACAGTATTTTAAACAAAGTAAGTGAATTACATACTTGGATCTTCCAACAAACTCCTGATATCCTAGTACTTACTGAACTTTGGTTAAAATCCCAACACCTGATAGAGACTTCCTACCTTTCGGGTATAGTGTACATCGCCTAGATAGACAAAAGAAGAAAGGGGGTGGCGTTGCCATATTACATAATCTCCTAACTATTTCAAAAGCTAAATCACCTTTTCCAGCATTCCCCCAGCCAAAATCTCATCAGTAAATCTAAGACTAAATGAGTACTCCACCATTACTATAGTGTCACTTTACATACCTCCAGGAAATAACATTCTCCTCCTAGAAAATATACTTGACTACATCTCCAATCACATTTCCAGTGAAACTGTTATACTTGGAGACAGCATAAACTGGCTATCTCTCTGCTCTCCTAACCCATCCGCACACACAAATCTCTATGGATTTACCCAACTTATCACTGACCCCACCCATACCAATAACTCTCATTCAACCATAAGTCTCATTGACTGGATACTAGTCTCACCCCTCGAAATACCACAACCCTGAAACCCTCTCAAACTCCTTAAGTGATCACTGTCCCATAAAAGTTCTCAGATACATACCCCAACATACTAAACACCATAGTTTAATAAAATGCCACAAATTAACAAACTTTGACCCTGAAGTCTTCAGATCTCTCCTCTCTGAAGTAAACTGGACCCCCCTACAACTCCCCTTAGATGACGCAGTTCAGTTCTTTAACTCCACATTCCTAAATATTCTTAATTCTCTTGCACCTCTCCGAACAGTTCGAATGAAATCAAACCCAGCTTCATGTTAACTAGAAATACACGAACATTACTAAAAAATAGGGATAGGACATGGAAAACCTGGACAAAAACCAAACTCCATCCATACTTGCAAAAATACAAATAATTAAGAAATTTGGACAAAAGACAAATAAATACAGACAAGAAAAACTTCTATTCTAATCCACACTTCATCTTTAAATAAAATTCCAGCAAGTTCTGGAACTCAGTTAACCAAATATTACACCCAGGTTCCCCAAGCTCTCCAAATCCATGTCCTCACAAAACACATGTGGAAACTGCCACAATCTTTAACTCTTACTTTATTGATTCAATAGCAGAACTGATTAACCCCATCCCCAACCAAGCTATCCATAATAACAATATGAATGTCACAGACCCATCACCAGCAGGCAGCTCTACAAATACTTTCTCCTTAAAACCAGTCTCCACAAACTTTATCAAATCACTACAATCAAAATTAAAACCATGTTCCACATCTGTTGACAATATCTCCTCTTCTTTCCTATAGATCGCTGCTGCTCCCCTTGCTCTTCCAGTTTTCATACTAATTAATCGCTCCATCTCTGAATCAACTGTTCCTACTATCTGGAAACAATTGTATACCCTTCCTATACATAAAGGAGGTAACTCCACAGATGCATTCAACTTTAGACCCACTGCTATACTCTCATCTCTCTCCAAACTTCTAGAAAAATGTATACACAAACAAATAATGCAATACCTACTTCTAGAGAATCTACTCACACCTACTCAACATGACTTTCATCCCAACCATAGCATCACTACAGCCCTTCTGTCCTTCCTTAATACTGTATCACTTGCCAGAGACAATAAACTTATCTCCTGTCTGTTCTTAGACCTCCCAAAGACCTTTGACAGTCTCTCATCCTCTCCTTTTGCAAAAACTGACAAACCTTAATTTCTCACCTCCTACTGTATCCTGGTTTAAAAGCTATCTCAGTGATCACTACCAATCAGTAAAATGACATTCAGCCCACTCCCCCTTGCTCACCATTAAAACAGGTGTTCCACAAGGTTCCATCCTTGGACCTCTACTTTTCAACATCTTGACCAATCTTCTCTCCTCTTCCTGTCCTGACTCATCTATTATACATTATGCAGATGACTCTACAGTCTTATCAGTCGCTGACTGTATAACTCAACTTACATCAATTACTCACACTTCCTTCAACTCAGTAGAGAAATGGCTATCCAATAACCAACTTATTCTCAAGCCAAACAAGACTAAACTGCTACTCTTTCTTCCAAAAAACCTTCACTACATCAAATCATCCTTCACAATACTGTCTCTAAATAATACCCCTATACAGGTAGACAACAGCACAAAGCTACTAGGCATCATCATTGATGACCACTTAAAGTTTGATTTACATATCAACAATTGCATTAAGAAAACGCATCAGAAGTTAGGATTACTGTACCGTAACAGGAAATATCTTAAGGAAGCTAAGTTAACCCTATCTAACTCTTACCTCTTACCCACCTTACTCTATAGTTCTCAAATTCTAACTAACCTCAACACTGGACTATTAGCCAAACTAGAAACAACTTACAATAAGATTGCCAGATTTGCTGCATAGAGTACATATAGGTACCATCACTGTCTCTCATTGAAAGAACTACACTGGATTGAACTACCCAACCTTCTCCTACTAACTCAGACCCAGATCATTCATTCAGTTATCTACAAACCCTCTTATTGTCCAACTCTGTCTACTGTAATCTCTTACTACACCCCAACAAGATCTCTCCGTAGTTCCAGTCAAGGGCTATTAGAAATTCATAAACCAAAAACTAAAATAGTGCAAAATCTCTGCAGTTTTAGCGCTGCTAAGGCTTGGAATAATATACCACTCCAAATCAGGACTTTTCTGCAACAAAAATAATTCAAAACAGCCACTAAACAATACCTACAATCTAAATTGATATGTCAGTGTAACCATCCCCCATAAACCTGTCTCCCCTAGCTTCTAAATCCCCTTTAGCTCCATCTCCTATCCCTTCTTTCAACTGTGTTCCACTTCTCATTACAACAGTTACCAAAACTAATCACATGTAAATATGATGTTATTTCTTTAACTCCATTGTATTAAGATTGTATGCTTTCTGTATCATGTACACTTGTTGTTACTTGTACATTTAGTAGTACTATGGATGTTAGTCATGCACTCTATATTGAAGCTTTTCTCCTCGGGCCTCTACTGAAAAAGGGCTACTTAGCTCAGATGGACATTCCCTAATAAATAAATAAATATTTTGGAAACAAAAGAATGACTTACAAGATCCTTAACTAAAGTGACATCCAGGAAGTTGATAACGGAATCCAAGAAGGAATTTGTGAATTTAAGGAAGTTGGAAATATTTTCCAAGTAATCCCTAAATTCATTCATGTTAGTCACATTGCCCTTCCACAGAATAAAAATGTCGTCCAAAAAACGTAGTTATATAACCCACTTATTCTGAAATCTAGGAATAAAAATGTTTTTATGTTTAGGAAGGAAATTTTTTCAAATAATTATTTGGATTATAGAGCCTCCACCCCAAACACACAAAAAAGAATATTTTTAAGTGCCAATTAGTAAGGGCAAGCCCGTATGAGTTTTAGTTGGGAGATTTTCAAGAACGAAATGTTTAACATTATTTCATTTCTTTTGGAAAGAGGCTACCCCAGAGACTTAATATTGAATACTAGCCTTGAGATAGCACATGAATGGGGTGCAAGATTTAAACCTATTCTAGGTATAAGTAAAGAAAATGCTATTTTTTTTTAAACCACAAGGAGATGAGAGCCACGATCACTCTATGATTTTACCATATGGTGAAGGTTTCAAAGAAATTAAGGACATTATGAAGAGAAACTGGGTAATTTTTACTACTAATAGTGACCTGTTAAGGGCGTTAGGTGGACAGCCACAGTTTGTTTACAAGATGGGGAAAAACTTAACATATTTGTTTGAACACCCTACCCACATTCAAACATTAAAAAACAGGGGCACTAGTAAATGTGGCAAATGTGCACAATGTAATTATATTTTTGAAGGACCATTGTGTGTTTTACCTTCCATCACAAAACCTATTACATTTCATCAAGGTAATTGTGCTACAAAAGGATTAGTATACTTGGCAGTGTGTACATCCTGCAATTTTTATTATGTTGGTAAAACAGAAAGATCATTGGGAAAACGCATCTATGAACATACTTATGGTATTAGGAGTCATAACGAAAATAATACATTATATAAACATTCAGTTAAATTCAGGCAGTTTGTCAAGTTCAAGTTTGAAATTTTGGGAGTTATCCGGAAGACCACTAGAGGGGGCTGGTGGGAACTCCAAGTAGAACATAGTTAACTCAAATGGCAACTTGAATTAAATGTGACTGTAGAACATGGCATTAATGAAAACATTTCAATTTTACCAATATTAAAAACAAAGGCTTTGGTTAGGTAGATATGGTTCTGCCTTCTGAAAATATTTTTTATGGAACTGTATGTTTTTCTTCAAGGTTTTTAAAAAATGTCTTATTTCTTTAAATGTGATTAATTGTTTGATTAATAGTATTATATAACCATACTCATGTGGTTATGGTTTATTCTGATGAAGTCTCAGAACTTTCAGAGACGAAAGTGCTAAATAAACTGGAAGCTGTTTTGTATCCTGTTGGAAGTTTGGTGTTCCTTTTTGTTATACTATACAACCGGACTGGCTTACAATTCTGGTGCAGCCACATGTTTTTAATTTATAGTTTTGAGCATTTTTCCAGTAAGCAATGAAACAAAACATATGAACAAATAATAACAAAACTGCCTAATTCAAAACATTTCAACTACAAAAGACCACGCAAACATATGTCATTACAATCCACCAGTATCAATGTGCACAGTCTCTGCCAAAGTACAAATCATCTGAATAATTCCACATTAAAGAGATCTGTAACTAATGAAAGGGTTGCTACTAGTAAACAACTTTATATTTCAGTGTTTCATCTACAAATTCAGTGACTGCTGCCCTTGAATAAATTGCCTATGTTACATTAAAAAATAGTAAGCTGCTAATATTGCAGTAGGCCAGGGAATGTACAATCCACCAATATCAGTCAATATGCACAATCTCTGCAGAAGTAAAAGTCATCTGAATAATTCCACATTAGAGATCTATAACTAAAGAAAAGGTTGCTACTAGCAAACAACTTTATATTTCAGTGTTTCATTTACAAATTCAGTGCCTGCTGCTCTTGAAGAGTAAATTGCCTGTGTCACATTAAAAAAAAATGTTAAGCTGCTAATATTGCAGAAGGCCAGGGAATGGATGGCAATAGGTTCATAGTTACTAGGCATCTGATCCAAAGAAGGACATACTCAGGACTGCAGCAGCCGACCCCACTAAAATACAACACAGTATCAGCAATCCATCTGCATGCTGTGGGGCTATAACCCACAGCCTTCTGTATCAAAATGCAAGTATGCTACCTGCTGTGCTACTAACACTGCTTTAAAAATTTAAACCACAATAGTGATACCATTTGCTAAACAAAACAGTTGCACATTGTAAACAGCCTTAGCATGAGCAGCAGTAAACTTCTTTTCCCTTGAAGTTCACAATTCCTTGAAAATGCACTTGAAACTAAATTCCTTGAAAAAGGGTCTATATTAGAACACTAAACTTTCAAAATTTTGAGTGTTCTAATATCAAACCCTATTAATCGAAAATTTAAAACATCGAACATACAGAACAGCAAATTTTTTCCAAGGGAAAAAAATTGCTGTTCCAAAACACACACACACAACACAAACACACCAAACAAACAGCAATCCACACACATACACCTAAACTCTTACACCTAACCCTACACTAAACTATACGTACACCACTAACTATCCACTTACCTTACCCCTAAGGTCCGTCTCTATCGCACAGTCACCTCACCCACGCCCTAACCCTAACTCACCTACCCCACCCTAACCCTCACGTCCACACACTCGCACACTTACCTGACCCACGCCCTAACCCTAACTCACCTAACCTGCCCTAACCCTCACGTCCACACAATCGCACACTTACCTGAACCCGACCTGTAACTTTCCACCACAGCGCTGAAAATAGCAAAGCAATAGAAACGGACAACTGAATTCTTTCCTTAGAAAAAAATGTGGTTTTCTGTTTCTTCGATATTTTCAGCATTCGCTGAAAACGGGTCGATATTAGAACACTCGAAATTTTGAAAGTTCGGTGTTCTAATATAGTCCCTTGAAAAATACACGTGAAAGTCAGTTCCTTGAAAAATGCAGCTTGGTAGTTGGGGTAGGATTCAGGCTCTTTTTTCCTGTAGCTAAGGTACAGGGTTTAAGCCTAAGCAAATTACTAATCACCTGATAACCCTAACTAGGGCATTTCACTCTCTCTCACACACCTCAACCTCTTAGCACAAGAAATCTAGACAAAGCGCTGTCATAATGGAGGGGGGAACAAAGGCCCAAAACTAGGGACACAATTTAAATATTGCTCTTATAAATTTAGTTGCCAGAATAACATAATTTGTGTTAGAATGCATTTTCTGAAGGATATGAAGTCTGAATTTCAAATGCATATCATTATTTATTAACTTAAATCTTTATCATCCCAGTGTTTTGTCAAAAAATACAATTTTTTATGAGGAGCAGACCAAAATGGAAAAATCTGTAGAGCTAAGAGGTATGACACAGTCATACACCCCCCATACCTCTCAACCTGTTAGACCTAGAGCAAGAAATCTGGACAAAGCCACAAATAATGGGACAAAAAGGCCCAAAAATAAAGACATGGTTTAAATATTGTTCTTACAAACTTAGAAAGTTGATAGAGCAACAAGTTTTTTATTAGTATGAAATTGCTGAAGGATATAAAGTCTAAAGCTGAAATGTCTGCCACTATTTTCTGATTTCGGTCCTCAATGATTTGCCAGGAATTTTGCTATGTTATGAGAAATAGACCAAAAAATATGAGGCAAAAATCTGGATATTCTGTGAAAATCTGGACAATTGAGAAGTATGACCCCCCACCCACTTCCCTCTTACACACGCATCTACACACACCTCCTTATACACACACATGTACATACGTACTCCTACCTACGTACTTCTTACACACACACCTCTTAAATACTTAAACACACACACACCTACCTCTCACTGTCCTTTCATGATCCACAGTCTAAATGTCTTCTGGAATTCAAAGTCTGTGTGGCGAACGACGAAGATGGAAACAATCAGTTGCACAGACACAACAGGTGTTTATAACCTGTTTTCGTCTTCTCTGTCTGTGTGACCAGATGCAAAGGGAGTTCTTAAAAGAGCAGCCTTAAAAAAACATTGTTTTTTTTTTTTTTTTTTTTTTTTAATTAAAAGAAAATTAATCTCCTGGGCAGTGGACCCCCTCCCTGCCAATGGGGGCAGTCTATACCACCGAGACCCCATATGGGGACATGACCTATACTTGCTCTAGACCAACACTGTGTGGATCCATCTCTGACTCTTAAAGCTGGTCTTGTGTAATGGTATAGCAAAACTATTCTATTTTATTATTACAGACCAGCGTTTCAACCCAAAATGTTTGTCTTTTTGGTGTTTAATTTGTTCATTAAACATGAGTGCTGATCAGGTGTACTCAAGTGTCTAAGCTTTGTAGTTTCTTTCTAAAACAGTCCATCAGTTATAATTAGAGTGACATTTGGCTGATCTGCATACAGTTTTATATAATCTCAGTACACTGCCCCACATATTTCACTTTATGAAACTCTTTGGGAAGCAAGTTTCTTTTCATTAAATAAAATAATCATTGGTTTGTGGTTTGTATATATGGTAAAACATGACCATATAAATATTTATGGAATCATGGGATTCAAAACCGTATGGATAAATCCTTCCTTGTCCTGCAGTGAGTACTTTTTTCAGCAAGTTTCATTGTACAAGACAAAAAACCTTGGACATTCCCACTATTGATACTGCTTCTGTGCCATAAGATGAAGCATTAGACAAGAAAGTCCTCTTCATCAAATGAATAAAAACAAGAACATCATCAGATTGCAGCAATTTTTTTTTTACTTTTGAAATACTATTTTCTGTTATTTTGCCCTGTGTCAGTAGTACATTTTTATGTAACAAGTGATGCAAAGAATGAAATTATACGGTGCAAAGAATTATAGCTTAATAAAAACTTTTAATTGCCACTTTAGTAATACAACTCCTTCAGAACACACAACAGAATAAAACCACACTTCATTTTATACCATAATCTAACCAATCAATTGCTTGCATTATGGAGAAGCTAAAAAATAATTTGAAAAAGACTGAAGAACAGTTAAGTAGATACTTTAATACTGTGCCTAATATGAAAAACAGCTACAATTACATATTTTTGGGTTTGGAGCATCACGAAAAGACTGCAGTGGCTAGAAAACAAAAAGAAGGGTTTAAGAGATTTGGCAGCCTACAAGTCTAATACAGCATATGGGGTGGAGTTACATTCTAACAAAGTATTAAAAACGTATCTACCTGGTTACGCTATAAAAAAACAAACATTCCTTCATGTAATTATGGTACCTCTAGCTCTTTAAATTTTGGTGAAGCAACAGGAATGAGGAAGGAGATGTCAAATGGAAGGAGAACAGATGATGTCTATTCTGCTAATGAAAGAGGTTCCTGTAGTTCTGACCACAATATGGAAGTTCCAGAATTACAGTTGCTTTCACCCAACAGTGGTTCCAATCCTAATCCTGTACATGGTCAGCAAAAAGACGGCTCAACAAAAAACTCCAGGAGGCAAGACGATCAGGAAGATTACAGTTATAGTTGGGGAAAAAGAAATGTGAAGAAACATTGAAGGACAATATAAGAACTGTGAGTGGTTTATAGATTAGTACTAGGATAACTGCCCTTGTGAGCCATTTTAAGCCTAGCCAATTATCCCTTGTGAGACTCAAACTCTGCACCGTATGTTTGTATGGCAAACACCTTAACCATTAGGCCACCCTCCCTCCCTATCTGGTGATAAAGGTTCATAGGTTAGTACTAGGCTAATGGCCCTAGGGCCTATACAAGCCTAGCCATAACAATTCCCTGGCTATTTGTTCCCACACTATTTACTTCCCTGGATCCCTGTCTAGCAGGGCGACCGACGTGATCACCGGGGTGAATTTCTTTTCTCCCATCCAATCGTCAAGGTTCCTTTTGAAGAGGGCCAAAGAGGCGCTCTGCTTGACATGTATGGGCAGTCTATTCCAGAGTCTGGGGAGTCTCTGGGTCAGGAACCTATCCCTCCAGCATGTTTTGTTTATTGTGATGACAAGGTTTAGATCCCTGGTGTGTGTGGCTCTGAGGGATTGGGATTTCTTTTAGTGTAGCATGTCCAATAGCTCTGGGTTTGACATTGCCTTGTTTGTTAAGCAGAGATCGCCTCTGAGTAGACGTATAGCTGGGTTTTTTTAAGGCAGTCAGCATAGGGCATCTGCTTTAGGCCTGTGATTCTTTTAGTGAGGTATTTCTGCGGCCTTTCCAGTTGTTGCACATGTCATGAGAGGTAGATACCAAACGGGGGGGGGGTTGTATACTATAAATAGGTCTAATGAGGGATGATTACAGTGGGGCAATGACCTCTTTTTTTCTGAATGAAAAGCCCTTGGTGATGAGGTGTGCCACATAGAAGGATTTCTTGACTGTTGTGTTTAATACTTCAAACTTTTAGTTGAATGAGACTCATAAAGTTTTAAGTTTGGCTTTTGGATTTATTCCTAGCCATAGAGATAATATAACGAGTAGTATTTTACAATTAAACTTCTATGTTAGAAAAATGAGCCTACACTATTTTTTAAAATATGTAAATATGTATAAGGGTCTTAAAAACTTCTACTTATAACCCTCCATTACATTATACTTTTATTGAAGTATTTGAAAAATGATGTGAGGAGGAAATAAGAAAGGTTTTAAATAATAAAACTGAAAATCCATTCTTTAATCTATCTACTGAAGAAAGAAAAGCATTGCATGAATTGCAGCAGCAGTCAACATTGCGATTTATGAAGGCTGACATCAGGGGTGGGATAGTTGTAACGAATACCGAACATGCGGTGGTGGTGCTGCGGTAGCATTGTCGCCTCACAGTAAGACGCTGTCCGGTTCGATTCTCAGCTAGAGCGTCTTCTGCGTGGAAACATGCGTGAATGGGCGTACCTTCGTTGAAGGTTGTGCGTCAGGGCTGGTAACTCGGCACATAAAAATCAACTACCAATCATTAGCGGACTGGAGTTCCGCTGTGGCGACCCCTAACCGGGAAAAGCCGAAAGACACAACAACAACAATAATTTCATGGAAAAGATGTTGACTAAGAAAACTGAGTATAGAGAAGTTTTTTTAAATATATATTAATAAAAGTTATGAGACGGTTCAGTATTTTTTGTATGAATGTTTAATGGATGGGCAAATAAGAACAGTTATATGATTTTTTTGTCAATGGAACATCCACGGGTGGGAGTTTTGTTTGGTACTCCAAAGATTCACAAACATCCCTTAGACCCCCCCCCCCCCGGTGGTCTCTGCTTCAGTGAGTGTTACAGAGGGAATATCTGTTTATATGATTCTGGTTTTAAATCCAATTGTTCAAAATCTACCATCTTATGTTCAAGATTCGTGGGATTTTTTTTAACTGTATTAGAATGTTTAGCCTTTCAAACTAATTCTTAGCAAATGATTATTGCATGTTTATTATTGATGTTGTTTATGTTTACATCGATCCCTGAAGAAGAAAGTATAGAATTTGTTAGAATGTACCTTGATAAATATGCCACCATTGGCAAGAGATATGTTAGTTTGTATTGCTTCCTGTTAGAAGTTTTGTTAAACAATAATTTTTATGTATTTAACAAGAAATTTTATCAACAAATAAAGGGAGTAGCCATGGGGGTGTCAGTAGCAACAGCATACGCCAGTTTAGTGCTTGGTTGGTGGGAGTGGGAAATTCTAATCAAGATTCCAGCATACAGTCACGTGATGTTTTATAGAAGATTTGCAGATGACTTGTTTTTCATAGTCAAAAAATGAGTGCAATATTTTAGAGTTTTTTTGAGAGTCTTAATTGTTGCACTTCATTTCTTAAGTTTACTGCAGGAGAGGAAGGGTATAATATATCATTTTTAGATATCAAGTTAACATGGGATAGAGAAAACAATTTGTTCAAAAGTCAAATTTCTAGAAAAGCTACTTTCACAAATAGTTACTTGCATTTGACAGTAATCATCCAGGCAATATGAAAAGAAGTGAACCTAAAGGCCAAAGTATTAGGTCCTTAGGAATGACAAGTAAGGATGAAACTTTTATAGAGGAAGTATATATGACTTCAGTTTTTCTTGAGAAAGGGTATTATCACAGTATTTGGAAACGGCTTCAAATGAAGTCATAGAAAAAAGAAAAACTGAGTTTGGTCCAATTTTATTGATGGGGATTTAATAAAAATACTAAAACAAAAAATATAAACAAAAATAACCAAATTTTTACTCTAATCCAGTTATTGGATATTCAGAGTGATTTTGATGGTGCAAAATTAGAACTAGACATTAAGGGGGAAGGTGAAATATTAAATATCACAGATGGTGATTTTTTGGTACATAGAAGTGTTCCCAGATATTTTTTAGACATGTCTGTAGACACTTTTCAATTAAAGCAAATAATTCAGAACAACTGGAAGATTATTTCTAGTAATCAAAATGTTAGAAGGATTTTTGGTGAGACACCATTATTTGTGTATAAAAAAGAAAGCTGTGTTAAATATATGTTAGAACATAGTACAACAAAGAAACAACCATTATTAACTGATAAAAGCTTTGGTACATATAAATGCAATGGATGTAACAGATGTAGATTTATTCACGAAGGACCTTTTATTTTATTGACAAGCAGCCCATCTACCATCAAAATACCAGGTAGATTTAGCTGTAGTGCAATAGGGGTAGTATATGTTGCTATATATATTCAGGATGTACACGTTTTTATGTTGGAATAACAAGTAGAAGTCTTAGATTACGATTAAGGGAACACTTGTATGCAACTAAAACCAAAGATGAAAATAATGCCCTCTACAGACATTCAGAAGTATGTGAAAAATATAAAAAGTTCACTTTTGCCATTCTAGAGCATGTATTATAGGATACAAGAGGTGGTGATATAAAAAATATTATAGAGCAAAAAGAAATTGAATGGCAAGTGAAATTAAGGGCTGATCGCCTGGATTGAACGAATATGTAAATGTTAAGTGTATTTTAAAGGAAAGAAGGCTAGGGGGAGGTTTTAGAAGTAAATGATTTATGTGAAAAGTTTAAAGTTGTAAGAATGAGTTTAATTGTTTTTTAAAAAAATTAAGTGTTGTTTCTGTACTTCAGTACTGATTGGATAATGATCAACTAATTAATTGGTTGTAACAATTGATTGATTGGAGTATTGTATAAAATGAAGTATAGTTTTATTCTGTTGTGTGTTCTGAAGTTGTATTACAAAAGCGGCAATTAAAAGTTTTTATTACGCTAGACTTGGTTCTTTGCACCGTATCGTTTCATCATGTGGTGGTGTTTTTTTTGCTATTTCCATCAGCTGGGGCCAGTTTTTATTATTGTGTTTGTAAGTGATGCAAGGAGTTTACTAAGCTTGCCAGGTCTGGTAATAATTTGTTGTAATTAAGCATACCCAAATATGGCTTCAGTTCGAGTTTGGTAAGAACCTTGTTATAATTAAGTAAACCCAAATATGCTGTCATTTCAGTAATATCTATACAAGATGAAGCCTCTGTTATGGCTTTTGCTGTAATTTAATCAGGACATGAACCACATGTTTTTGCCTGATAACCCATAACCCATCTAGTGTACCTTTGTATCTTAAAAAGAAACAACTGCATGTCTTTTAAACTTTATATGTTAAGTTGTCTATCTCGCCTTCATTCTTGCTGGATGGGTTCGGAGCCGACCTCGGCTCCGACTCGGCCACTCTAAAAGCTCGAGAGTTGGTTCCACCGGCTCGAGGCTCCCCTTATATCCCACAATGCTAGGCGTGAGTTACCTCAGATCTCGTTTGCCGCTACAGCATCGAGGTGTTGGTTTTTTCTACCGGCTTGTTGGTAAGTGTTTTTCTGTTAAATTAGAATACTTAAAACCCTATATTTTTAAGTTTAAATATATTTCCCTTAGTGTAGTGGATTTCTACCCCTGTTTTCCCGAAAATCCCGTTTTTTTCCCACAAGAACTTTAAAGTTCTCTCTCGGGCCTTCTGGCCTTTCTCCATCCCCTAGTGGTGTGTGTGTGTTACTCTTAATAAACTTTAGTTAATTGTTTTATTTTTGAGTTTTAAAAATAAGATTAGTGTAATCAGTTTGTCTGTTTGAGTGTGTGTGATTACACTTTCTTGTTTAGGATGTCTAAAGACACAAAGGTCTCAGGCTTCAAGAAGTGTGATGCGTGCTGTCAGAAAATGTCTCTGGCAGGCGGGCACACTTCTTGTGTCTACCTGGGGCCTTTGCACCTGCAGGACTCCTGTGCTGTATGCCACAGCTTCAGCCCCAGGGTCCTGCAGGAAAGAAAGAATAAGTTGATCCTAAGGGGTCTACTTAAGCCTGAGGATTCCCTTTCTGTTTCTGGGAAGCCCTCTAAGGCTTCTAGGTCCTCGGCTCCAGCTACTGAGCCGAGACCTAAAGCTACAAAACCTATGTCTGCATCGGCTCCGGCTGGAGCCGATGAGTCTACAGCTTCCGTGGTTCCCTCGGCTCCAGTTGGAGCCGAGGTAGTAGAAATTCCCTTGTCGGCTCCGACCAGACCTTCGGAGCCGACATCTAGGAAGAGATCCAGGTCACCATCCCTTGGCTCCGTTCATTCGGCTCCAGCATCTCCTCTGCTGTCTGAACGGAGCCATAAATCTCACTCCTCTAGGTCATCGAGGCTGTCAGATCATGACCTCCAGAGGGTAGTGAGTCGACTTCTTAAGTCCGAGGCACTGGCCCAAATGCTTCAGAGCCCGACTCATCAGTCGATGCCTGCCCCTGTCCATCAATATATTCCTCCTCCGACTCCGTTGAGCTCGGAGCCGGGGCATTTCGGAACCGAGACTGTGGTAGCATCGGAGCCGATACAGGTGTCTTCGGCTCCGTCGTCGGCTCCGATTTCTTCTTTCGAGGATTCTCGGTGCCGGACTTCCCTCGTCGGCTCCGAGGGGGTGAGTGGCATCGGACCCTTGTCCAACCCCGCTCTTCCTCTCGGAGCTTCGGCGCTGGTAAGTTCGGCTCCGACATCGGCCTCGGAGCCATCACTGTCGGTGCCGAGGGAGGTTCTCAGCTTCTCGGAGCGGGGACCTCTGGCTTTGCCTGACAGGGGTGCGTTCGAGGTCATGCGGAGTGTGTTAGAGCCTGGCTCTACTCCACAGTCGGCTCCGTCCGCCCCTCCCTCTACGGTGCCTCAGGTCAAGTCGACTCACTCCCTCATCCCGGACCGCAGAGAGCCAGCTCCTCAGGAACCCCTGTGGGATTTCATCCTCTTCCGAGGCCTCTCCTGATTTGGCAGAAGAGCCCCTCGGAAGAGGAAGTGTAAGAGGAAACACATTGACTCACCTGAGTCCATCACATCTGACACAGATTTAGATGATTCGAGGGTTCCCCGTTCCCCTTCTGAAGATGTCTCCTTTGCAGACATTCTCGAAATCCTCAAACAGAGGGAAATTGGCCAGCCCTCAACCCTTCGGAGGATGAATCTGTGTACCTTGAGGCGTTCGGCTCTCGTCCTTCCACCTCCTGGGTGTCTCCCCTTGACCCCCTCATGCAGGTGGTAGCTAAAAAGGCATGGACGGCTCCTGATTCAGTGGACCCCACTCCCAGGAGACCCTCAAAATTCATAACTGCACCAGCAGACAAACAGTTCTTGACAAAAGGAGTTTCTGTGGATGCTATGGTGGTAGCTGCTGCCACTAAGAAGGAACTAGCTGATCCTTCAGTACCTGTCCATCCACCTAACAAGGAATCTAGGTCCATGGACAGGTACGGGAAGCGGATGTTCTCGTCAGCGACATTTACTGTGCGTTCGCTGAACTACCTGTGCCATTTCACTTTCGTCTTCAAAGGGACTTGATTAAAGAAGCGAGTGACATGTTGAAGGACCCTACAGCTGCGGGTTTTCAAGATAAGATGAACACTCAGCTGGCTACCCTTAACTCCATAACCAACTCCTCCATGCTTTCTTATGCGGCTGATGGAGCGAGTAGGGCCGCAGGGACAGGTGTGGCCTTACGTAGGCATGCCTGGATGCGGCTATGCAATTTTGCGGACCCCTTCAAGACGTCTTTCACTAACTCGCCGTTTGATGGATCATCTCTCTTTGGTCCTCAAGTGAAAGAAACCTTGACTAGGTGCGAGACTGATGGCAAGACTCTTTCTGCCGTCGGAGTCCGTTTTTCTACTCCTTCTAGGCCTTACCCCAAAGGCCAGAAAAGTGGGAAAATGTGGTTCCGTAAACAATCTCAAGGGACTTCGCCTGACGCACAAAGTCGTTTCCCCGCCAGAGGCAGAGATGGGAATAACAATGGTAGACGTCGCCCTCGAGGCAGGGGGGGCTCCGCAGAACCAGGGCAATCGAGAAGCCTTCTCTGATAAGCCCTTTCAGCATCCCTGAGGTGTTGCCCGACTGCCCACCTTCGGAGGCAGTCGGGGGAAGATTGCCACTGTACCCAGAAGCCTGGCTATCCCTGACTCAAGACAAATGGGTACAGTCCGTCATTTCAAGGCTATTCTATCCCCTTTCTTCGCATTCGAACCAATCAAAAATCCCTTCCAGATGTTCCACCCGCTCAAAGGGATCTAGCGGTTTTGGAAATTTCAAAACTGCTTGCAAAAAGAGCAATTCAGCCAGTTCCAGCAGACCAGCAAGGATCCGGAATCTACTCAAGGTTCTTTTTAGTTCCAAAGAAAACAGGGGACTGGAGACCAATTTTGGATCTCAGTATCTTGAACAGATCAGTCAAGAAAACAAGATTTCGGATGGTCACGCTGCAATCCATCCTTCCCCTGTTGAGAAAAGGAAACTGGATGTGCTCTATAGACCTTCAGGATGCGTACTATCACATAAAAATGAACAGACGCTCCAGAAGATTCCTCCGCTTCAGGCTGGGAACCAGTCATTTTCAGTTCAGGGCCCTGCCCTTTGGTCTCACCACTGCCCCCCGGGTGTTTACCAAATGCATGGCAGTGGTAGCTTCTCACCGGAGACGACAAGGATTCCAGGTGTTTCCATATTTGGATGACTGGCTCCTCACAGCTCCCACCAAGCATCTCCTTCTGATGGCCAGGGATTACACTTTTCGCATTTGTCAAAAGTTATGCATTTGTCAAAAGTTAGGCATTTCAATAAATTGCGAAAAGACTGTTTTGTCGCCTTGTCGTACTATTACCTTCATAGGCGCAAATCTAGACACAGTAGACATGTCTGCGAGACTAACACATCAGAGAATAACAGACATACACAAACTGGTCTCACTCCTTTTCAACAACAACAGAATCAAAGCCAGGTTAGTTCTGAAAGTGTTGGGAATTATGGCGGCGGCCATACCTCTGCTTCCATTAGCCAGATTCCACATGCGGATCCTTCAATGGATGCTCTTTACACAATGGTCATACCAGCAACTCCCAATGTCCCACACCATTATGATCACGCAGGCGTGCAGAAATCATCTCATGTGGTGGATGTCTTCCCCTCAGCTCTTGTTGGGAAGACCCTTTGTTCCACCCCCTCCGGTTGCTACTCTGACAACGGATGCCTCCCTGATCGGGTGGGGGGGGCATTATCAGGGCAGGACGGTCCAGGGCACATGGCAACCAAACGAATGCCACTTGCACATAAATGTTCTGGAGATGAGAGCAGTGCTTTTAGCGTTGCAAGCCCTTCAAGACTCTCTTCCCTTGGGAACGATTGCAATCCAGGCAGACAATATGTCTGTAGTGTGGTACATCAACAAACAAGGTGGAACCAGGTCCTACCCCCTGTGTCGAGAAGCACTCAGATTGTGGCAATGGGCGATTTCTTCTCAGCGTTTTCTGATAGCAACGCACATCCCCGGGAAGTCCAATCAAATTGCGGACAAGTTGAGCAGAGCTATCCTCATGCCTCACGAGTGGTCTCTGAAAGACTCTGTTGTGAGAGAAATTTTCCTCAAGTGGGGTCAGCCTTGCTGCGATCTTTTTGCTACTCCCCAAAACAGCAAGTGCAGAGAATATTTCACTCTATTCCCTTTACCAGGCCAACCCAGCAGAGACGCTCTAGTCCAAGTTTGGCCCCGGGGACTTCTGTATGCATTTCCTCCCTTCCCACTAATCTCTCAAGTGATACAGAAAGCTATCGCTCAGAAGGCCTCATTGATCCTCATTGGCCTCGACAGGTGTGGTTCCCCTTTCTACATCAATTTCTATTGGAGCGACCTTGGCATCTGGACCTAGTTCCAGATCTTTTGATCCATCAGTCGGGTCAGTTGCATCGCTCCCTCCCCTCTCTGAACCTCACTGCTTGGTTCCTCCAGTTCCAACCTTAGCCAGGCTTCCTCAATTATCTCACTCCGTTCGAGATATTTTGATAGCTTCCCATAAATCTTCCACTCGGAAGATTTATTTGAGTAAGTGGAAACGCTTCACATATTGGGCTCAAGGAAGGGACATAGATCCTTTCACTGCTTCCATCCAAATAGTCCTTGATTTTCTAGCTGAACTCTTCCATGCAGGTTCATCTCCTCTACTCTTAAAGTTCAATTGGCAGCTATTTCTAACTTTCATGTGGGTATTTCTGATTCTGCCTTAATGTCCCACAAGCTTTGCAAAGCCTTTTTGAAAGGAGTTTTTCTTCTCAGACCTCCTATAAGAAATCCTCCTTCTCCTTGGGACCTAAATTTAGTTCTTACTTCTTTGATTCTTCCCCCTTTCGAACCTGTAGTCTCCTGTTCTTTAAAATTGCTATCATGGAAGACTCTCTTTCTGGTAGCTATTACTTCAGCTAGAAGAGTTTCAGAGCTTCAAGCACTCAGCTGTCGACCTCCTTATCTATTGTTTCATAAGGACAGGATATCCTTACGAACGAACCCGTCCTTTTTGCCTAAGGTAGTCTCGACGTCAAATCTAAATCAAAGCATTGACCTCCCTGTCTTTTTTCCAGAATATTCCAATAGATCTGAACAAAAATTACACTGGCTGGATGTTCATCGTCAGTTGAGGTACTATTTGGATAGAACAAAACAATTCAGAAAATCTGACCAGCTGTTTGTCTCCTATGCTGAAGGCGGAAAGGGACTTTCAGTTTCAAAGGTATCATTATCTAGATGGCTAACATCTCTGATTTCCCTTGTATATGAAATTAGACACCAAAAGCTGCCTAATAAACCTAAGGCCCATTCCACCAGAGCTTTGGCTACTTCTTTAGCCTTCCAAGACAGACTGCCTATTGACACCATTTGTGCAGCGGCTACTTGGGCTACTCCTCACACTTTCATTTCTCATTATAAGTTGGATTTAGCTTCTAGGCATAGAGCTAACTTTGGTTCCACTGTTCTCAAGAGTCTGTTCCGTTAGACCACCCGGGACAAGGTGTTAGGGACGCGGTCCCATCCAGCAAGAATGAAGGCGAGATAGACAACTTAACATAAAGAAGTTATGTTCTTACCATAACGTTCCATGTTAGTTGTCTTCTTCTCGCCTTCTTCTTGCATCCCACCCTCCTACCCCCTGGCCTGGACAGACCTAGAGGAGTTGTGATTGTGACCTCTCTTTCTACCACCTCTGTACTTTAGGTATATGCTCTGCTGTGCATATTTCCTGGATCAGGATGTAGGTCACCCTTCTCTTCTCCCTTATTTATAGAGGTGGACTTTGTTACTAATTATTCTATTACTATTATAGGCTGGGCCTAGCTTACAAACGAGATCTGAGGTAACTCACGCCTAGCATTGTGGGATATAAGGGGAGCCTCGAGCCGGTGGAACCAACTCTCGAGCTTTTAGAGTGGCCGAGTCGGAGCCAAGGTCGGCTCCGAACCCATCCAGCAAGAAGAAGGCGAGAAGAAGACAACTAACATGGAACGTTATGGTAAGAACATAACTTCTTTTTTTCTAATAATCTCAACACTTTCTTAAAATTCTGCTAATGTTTCTCTGCTGTGAATGCAGTAACTAGAATATCATTCAATAAACAGCAACTTATAACCCACTTTGCAAGAGATTTTCTATAGTCCTTTGAAGTATACCAGGTGCAGGTGATACTCAAGTTCTTACAGTCAAATATTTCTTAGCCTGAACATCCAAAACTATTAGGAGCTTTATTTCTGTTAAGATTAAGTGATTATTGCTTAGCCAGTTTTTACCCAGCAAACCTGGTACAGTAACTTTCACTATGGATTATTATCTCATTACCTGCCTAATGTGTTACCTTTTGGGATATTTAAATCTCTTACATTGTGTAAATGAAACAGCTGATCTGATGATGCCTTTTCTGTCTGTCCCTCAATGTATGGGTCTCAGATATATCTCGGATCTGACTTCAGAACTTTTCAAGCTTCTGGATATGGTGGTCAGGCATCTCCCCTTACCCATAATCCCTGGAGTTATGTGAAATACCTCAGATCTCGTTTACCTGCACGTGCATAGGATGCATCTGTGGGTAAATGAGGTAAATGATTAGTATTTGACATATCTTTCTGAAGTCTTTGTATATCTTAGTTTAAAACATTTTGACTACTGTTATAGTAATATATCATGCTGTATTTACTTCTCCCCTAACCTTTATTTTCCCTGTTTCCTCACCTTGGCCATCGAATTTCTTGTCTGGAGTGTTACTTAAAAAAAAAAAAAAGAAAGAAAAGTTTTCTATTTCTGATGTATTTAATTTCCTGTCAGATTATCGTTATTACTGGTGTTGTGATTACTTTATTTTTCCTTTCGGCATGTCTGATAAACCACCTGGTTTTAAAAAGTGTGTGACTTGTTCTCACAAGCTACCCAACTCTGACAACTATGACAAATGCATCTGTTGACTGAGCCTTCACACCTGGGCACAGCCTGCTCCATCTGTGAAGCTTTTGGCCAGTGAGCTGTAGTAGAGACAAGAAACAAACTTATCTTAAGAAGAACTTCTCCCAGCCTATGCAGGAAAAAAGTGCTCCTGGTTCCTCGAAACCTTCTACTTCTCCCCTTTCTCTTCCCAAAAAATCTGTTGACAAGCCAAGGGGATAAAACAGGGAGAAGGAAAAAGAAAAAGACAAAGATAAGGAAAAGTTGAAATCTTTGAGGAAGGGGTCTTCGGATCGTTATTCCTCTTTGGATCTGGTGTTGAAAGTTCCAAAACCCTCGGAGCCAACAGTCTTTTCAGATCCAATTATTATTGGTTCAATACGCTGCTGAGTTTTTCTCCAGAGCTTGTGTCATCTATGCTCTGTTCTCTGATCCTACATGAGAAAAAGCATCACTCCACACCTCCCTACACTGCTTATTCTTCGTGGTCAGCTAGGTCTTCCAGGAATCTAACAAAAGCTGACATGGGCAAGATGGCGAGGAAATTCTTCTGGACCCAGATCAAACTGGTGGTCCTCCTGGCTCCAGTCTCCACTGGAGCACAGGAAATGACTTCTTCTCTGACCTTTTGGATCAGGGCTATTGGATCTGACCTCCACCTAAGCCAAATTTACATTGTAGCCCAGGCTTCGTTGCTTCAGCCTGATGAGTTCTCAGATTTGGTCATCTCTGGATGCTTCAGAATCATCTGAATCTGGAGCTGAATTGTCTGTGCTGACTCTGACATGATGGGTTTGTATCTGAGGTCCTCAGAGCAGTTTCTCCCTCTTGGGGCTTTGGCGTTAGTCCTGCTCCAGCATCAGCCTCAGATCCTAGCCTTGAGGAATCTCAGTTTGAGCCTCCCTCTAAGGCTTCAGCTCATACAGCTCAGCTTCCTGAACCCATTTCAAGCTCAGAGTTTAAGGCTTTTGAGAGAGTACTCTCTCATTCCAGAAAAAAAGACTTTTTCTTGTAGCTCAGATCCATCCCTCCCCAAAGGATCTCCTAGGATCATCTGGATTCTGCTCTTCTTGTCCTGTTGGGGCAGCCAGTGACAAAAATTTTGCACATCGGCTTCTGAGTCCTCACCAGAGGACTAGAGTATCCCACAGAGGAGGCATATAAGCAGCACACATATAAAAGGAAGCACCTTGATTTTCCTCAAGAATCTGTCACCACAGACACTGATTTTGATGAAGGAAATAGTTCTCCCCAGATCCCCCTTGAGAACATGTTGATTGAAGAAATCCTCGAACTACTTAAACAGAAAGGGGGATGGTCTTCCCAGCCACTTTGACCAGAAGAGTTGATGTTCACAGAGGCTTTTGGCTTTTCCCCATCTACATCTTGGGTGGTCCTGCCCATGAGTAAAATTATAGACCTGATCTCCTTGTGGGCTTAGAAGGAGTCTGACACAGACAAGTGCATTCCCTAGAAACTGGACAAATTTCTTGTTCCCCTAAAGACAGCTCTCATTGGTGAAAGGGCCTGGCCATAGATTCTCTTGTGGTGGCAGTGGCCACCAAGAAAGACCTAGTGGAAGACCGTTCTTCTGTCCACCTACCAAACAGGGAGTCTTGTGCATGGAACTGTTTTGGGAAGTGTGTCTATGCCTCATTTACTTTCTTGGTGAGAGCTTTAAATTATCTGACACATGTTGCACAGTTTGAGAAGTTGACCAAAGAGATGTCCAGATCTCTCACAAGGACCATGTCTCCAGATCAAATGATGCCCTTTGATGCACAGCTGCTGTGTATGTGCCTCATCTCCAGTGCTATGATGAGTGCTTCTAGAGCAGCTGGCACAGACGTATACATTAGGAGACAGGCTTGAATGAGGCTCTGCAACTTTGCAGAACACTTCTTGATGTTTTTTGTGAATGCCCTTATGATGAATCAACACTTTTTGGTCCTAAGGTGAATGATACCATCTCCATAAGTGAAAAGGAGAGCAAATCCATTTCTGCTGTAGAAATCAAGTTTTCCACTTCTCAGTGGACCTTTTCCAGGAATCAAAAGGGATGCAAGAAAATTTGGTTCCATAAATCACTGAGGTTTTCACCCAATATGTCTGGAGACAAGACCCCCCATGACAGAGGAGAAACTCTTATAATGGGTGTCACCCTAGGGTCTGAGGTGGTCTGCAGAATCGGGACTTCAGAGGTTCTTCTCTGAGAAGGCTTTTCTGTGCTCCTGAACACTTGCATGGGTGCAGTGCTCTAGAGGCAGTTTGGCAGAGGGAGTGCCTGTGCCTCCATCCAACTACCTGGCCGGAGTGTAGAGGATAATAACCAGAGGCTATTTCCTCCCCTTTCATACTAATCATTCAGTACCAAAAAGACTACCCACTGTTCCACCTTCTTAAAGGGAAGCGGCAGCTTCAGAAGTAAAGAAGCTGCTTATTAATCAAGTCATCAGAGAGTATCTGGAATTTATAAGCAAAACACCAACTGTAGAAAAATTTCACTGCTATAGTATGACTTCAAATGAAACAAAAAGCAGTAAAGCAACACTCTCTTTTATTCAAAAAATAACAGGGTAAAGCTTTTCGGTAACACCCTTCATCAGTATAAATTAAACATCTTGTTCACAGTATAAATAAGCATCTCTCTAAAAACACATGACACACAACAAGCCAATAAAAAATCCATATCAATTAAACAACATTAATAGAGTTTTAAAGCCATATTGCTAGGATAAAACACTTTCATCAGCATTCTTGTATTCAATATGCTTGTGTATGACATTCATTTATATTCCTTTTGTTTGGCTAGAACACAGCCAGGGATATTGTCAGGTCCCATAGAAGCTGTATTTTTGGCCTTGGACAGTGCTATTTTAACCTGTGCAGCAGTAATACTGGGTGCCTGGCAATCTACTGGTATTGTGACTGGTCCCTTGGGGCGGGAGAGAGGGGTAAAGTTGGCACTGAATCTGTTGGCCTGTATAGTGGCAATATCTGTTGGCTCGGTATAGGAAGTACCATTGTGCAGTAGCTCAGAGCAAATCTGGGTATTGCCGTGGAGATTCTTTACATAACTGTAGAAGGCCTTGTGGTTGTCTTTACTATCTGCTGCAGTTCTGTTTTCATAGCTTGCTTTAGAGGATTTGATGACTGATCTCAACTTTTTTTTGAGGCCGATAAGGGAGTTTTTCCAGTCTTTGGACTTCACCTTATTCCACATCGGTTTCCTCCTTCTGTTGTAGAGTTTATTTATGGCAGGGGACCACCAGATTGGCTTCCTTTTTTGGAGGAGAGCGTCTTGGTTCTATTGGATATGGCGAGATCCATGCATTTGTGTACATGTTCGTACAGTGCATTGGTGTATGATTTGGCTGTCATGCAACTGATCTCCATTTGCATGGGTGCCATGAAGTTCACCACCTCTGTTTTTAGGAGCCCAAAGTTAACTTTGGAGAAGTTTTTCATGTTGGTTACCTTTGCGGGAGTGTAGGGAGGGATGTGGATTTCCAAGGTGATTAGTTTGTGGTCGGATCTAACCAGGGAGGAGTTGACTATTGATGTAGAGCAACGGTCACCCATGACCAGGTCAAGGATGTTGCTACCTTTAGTGGGGGTAAGAATGAGCTGGTCCAGGGCATTGGAATTAATGAATTCCAGGAAACGTTGGGCAAGTGTATTGGTGGTACATGAGTAGTTCTCCCAGTTAATGGAGGGGGGGGTTGAAGTCATCCAGTACGAGAGTGTTAGGTTGGACCCTAATATTCTCCAGGATGCTTAGGAATGTGGAGTGTGAGTGTTGGGACATGGTTGGGGACCTATAGCAGACTATGACCTGAATCTCTGTCTTACACAATGTTAGAATGCACCTGAAGTATCTCAGATGCGTTATGTTGGGCTACCAGTCTGGAGGTTTGTGCATCCTTTATGAATTTGGAAACACCACCGCCTTTGGAGATTTGGTCCAAGTTCTGAGGCCGAAAGGTGTTGAATAATTTATAGCCTAGTAGTGCAGGGTTGCTCTCTACTACCTTGAACCAGAGCTCTGTTATGGCACAAACGTCGATGTTCTCCATTTTAAGGAGTGCTTCGAGCGAGTGCATTTTGGGATTTAGACTTCTAGCATTGAGCAGCATGACCTTCAGATTGCATTTGTTTGTAGCTGTTACGGTGGTAATTTGGCCTTTGGAACACCACCTAAAAAGGCACTGTGGGGGTGGCAAGAGCCTTGGCCAGTATCCGGAAGCCCAGTGGTGAAAGATGCAGGCTATCTCTGGCAAAGCATCAGGGTCTGTCAATCACGTCATCCCATGCAGACAGATACTGGATCCTTTTAGAATGATACCAGAAACCTATCCAATTGTTGAAATCACTCATTTTCTGCTTGTACCGTGGTATCATTCTGGGTGATGGTAGGATGCTGCTCAGGGCTAGGGTCATACCCGACTGGGCTACATATTCCGAGAGTTCCTCCATGTTTCTTTTTATGTAGTCCAGGGAGGTACATCTCAGGTTATTCACACCCACATGTACAATGACAGAGTCATATTTGTACCTGTTGTTGAGGGACCTGAGTGCGTGCGTTATGTGACAGATCCTGGTGCCTGGCAGGCAGCTGACTGTTACTTTCTCCTTATTCAACCTAATGAGTGAGACATCAGTGTGTCTCACTATCAAGTCACCTATGACTAGTGTGTTGAGCATGCTGTTTTGCTTTAGGAGCTTTGGTTGAGTGACACACTGTTTAAGAGATTTATGTGTCTCGTGATTAGTGTTGTGTTGTGGTGGTTGAGTGTGTTTCTGCCTTGAAGGTCTCTGCTGTTTGGGTAGATGTTTATTGAGAGCCTCCACCAAGGTGAGTGTATGGTTTGTGCTTTTATGTGAAGGCAGTGCTGGTGTGTATTCTGGAAGGGTGTGTGTTCCATGTGGTGTGTTGCAAGTGTTGACCTTCTCCTCTTTTCCAGCTATTCCGGTCTTGGCTGGAGAGTGCGTGGTTTCCAATTTGGATATATAACTGCATCTCTTACAAGTTTGAGTGTTGGGAGGTAAGAGGAGAGGGTTGTCAGTGTACATGAGGCAGTTGCTACATTGCCTCAGGATGCTCAAATTCACCAGGTTGATAGGAGAAAGCACAGGGAACTGACCTTTAGACATGCCTGGAGGGGTGGGCATTAATAATAAGTACTGGAGCTGTTTCCTTGTAGAACGTTTAGTGCTAGTAGCCCTTTTGTGTGCTACAATAATTGCTACAAGAAGTCTAGTAAAGTGCTAGACTAATAAGTTAGTAAAAGAGAACTCGCAGATCTAAGGGAAAATTGAAAATTGAAGAGCAGACTTTGGCGCCACTCAGAGGTTTGCAATCAGGCCTGGATACAGCAAATCTGTATCTGGACTAGACTGGTTGCAAGAAAGGTGGGAAACAAGCACAGACACGGGCTTTTAAATCAGAAAGTTGAAAGAGATGGGAAAGCTGCCCAAATAGTCAATAAACTACAATTTCCGGGCCAGAAACCACTCCTCTTGTGGTAGATAAGCTACCTATATCCAAACTCTGGATCCCACACAGTTTGGTTTTGTGAAGGGTAGATCATGCCTGCTCAACCTGGTCGACTTCTTTGAGTCAGTCACCAGAGCTGTGAATGAAGGCAAGGTGGTTCATACAGCCTACCTTGATCTGGTCAAGGCCTTTGATACCATTCCCCACTCAGGAATCATGGAAAAACTCACTAAGCTAGGTATCATCCCCTATATCTCTAGGTGGATTGCAAACTGGCTCACAGATAGAACCCACAGTGTGAAAGTAGCTGACTCCAAGTCAGACTATTGACCAGTCACAAGTGGAGTCCCACAGGGTTCGGTTGTGGATCCTCTTCTGTTTGGTATCTACTTCTCTGAAGTCCAGGCCAACACAAATTGACTCTGGCTGACAAAGTTTGCAGACGATTGGAAGTTGGGAGCCATAATTAACTCCCCAAGTGATGTTGACATCCTACAGAAAGGCCTCACTGAGGCCAGTAACTGGTGTCGAAGCATGGCCTTAAGCTCAATGCCAAAAAATGTGTCTTCATCCCCTTTGAGAAAAACCCAGTTCCCGTGAATTGTCAGCATCTATGGTAGTCCACCGAACACAGAAGGTGTCAGAAGAGATCTGGGAACACAGGTTGACAGCAACCTCTCTTTTGACCACCACATTGCCACTGTGGTCAGAAAGTCCTTCTATGTGGCAAATCTCATTACTAAGGGTTTTGCATCCAGGACGAAAGAGGTCATTGTCTCCCTCTACTCTTTCCTCATTAGGCCAGTCATTGAGTACAATGTTCCATTTGGCATGTACCTCACTAGAAACCTGCAACAACTGGAGAGGCCGCAAAAGTACCTCACAAAGAGGATCCTAGGCATTAAACTCTTGTCCTATATGGACAGATTCAAAAAACTCCAACTATTCCTCTGTCTCATATTGCCTACTTAGAGGCGATCTCTGCTTGACTTACAAAACCATGTCTGACCCAGCTTTGTTAGAAATGCTACATCTAAAGAAATCCCAATCCCTCAGCACTACTCACTCCAGAGACCTCAACCTAATTACCACAATCAACAGAACAAGCTGGAGGGACAGGTTCATGACCCAGAGACTGCCCATGCTATGGAATAGACTTCCCATACATGTCAAGCGGAGCACCTCACTGGCCCTGTTCAAGAGAAATCTTGATGAATAGATGGGAAGTAGGAAATTCATCCCAGGGATCACTCCAGTAGCTCTACTCTACAGAGGCACTGGGAACTAAGCTCAGGTGGCAAGATGCCAAGGTAATACTATGGGCTAGGCTTGTAAAGACTCCAGGGCCATTAGTCTAGTACACACCTATGAACCTAAGATGCATGCTACCAAATAAATGTGGAGAGAAGCTCCAGGAAGTAACTTTGCTTCCAGCTGGGAGTTGATCATTTTCGGGTCAGAGCTCTCTCTCCTTTGGTCTCACCACAACCCCCCCCCCCCCCCCGAGGTGTTTATCAACTGTATGGCAGTGGTTGCAACTTGTTTCTGACTGCAGGGGTTCTGGAAGTTACTTACTTAGATAAGTGGCTCATAACTGTTCCTAACTCAGATCTACTGTTTCAGCCCAGGGACTCCTTGATCCACTTCTGTTCAATCAGTTAAAGTCCAAACTATACCCAGTTCAATCCTTAGGATTCATAGGAGCCCAGACTTCATATTGCAAGACTTTCTCAGACAAGAACTGCAGCAATTTGCCATCAAGAGTTGAGTTCGTTCCTTTCAGTAGTCAGCAGCAAGAATTATTCTTCATCTGTTAGGGTCCATGGCAGTATTGATTACCCTGGCTCCCCCAGTCAGATGCTACATGTGAATTCTTTAGTGGACTCTTGCAGTCCAATGGGTTGATAAGATAACCCCTGTCTTTCCAAATACTCTTAATAGAGATCTGCAAATCACATGTCCGATGGTGGATGGAGTCACCACATATTTCACAAGGATGTCCAATCAACCCTCTTTCTTCCCAAGCCACAGTGACTATGGGCTCTTCCCATTTGGGGTATGTGGGGAGGACTACATGAAAAATACAGTTCAAAGCACATGGTCACAGTCAGAGGCCAGACTTCACATTAACTTAGTGGAGATGAGAGCAGTCCTCTTTGCATTGCAGGCCTTTTAGTACACTCTTCCCAAGGATGTGATACCTGTTCAGACAGACAACATGGCAGTTGTCTGGAACATCAACAAACATGGAGGAGTCGGATATTACCTATTATGTCAAGAGGCCATAAGAGCATGGCAGTAGGCAATATCTTCAAACTGTTTTCTAGTAGCAACACATATCCCAGGCAAGTCCAGTATGTCTGTCGACAAGTTGAACAGGTCTGTCCTTTTTCTCCACAAGTGGTCCCATAACCCAGCAGCCATGGAGCAGGCATTCAGGCATTAGGGCTGACCTTATTGTGATCTTTTTGCTTCTTCCCTCAACATAAAGTGCATCACGTTCTTTGCTGTGATCCAGGAAATCATAGAGAGATGCTCTGTCCCACAGTTGCCCCCCAGGACTCCTTTATGCATTTCCCCCTTTTGTTCTGATTCCAAAGTTTTTTACAAAAAGCAATGGTGAGAAAGATCATAGTCAGCCTTATTGGCTTCAACAAGTATGATTTCCTTTCCTCTGTCCTCATAATGTACACCCTTTCTAGGTGCTGGGCCCAGTCCTAGATTTATTGTCTCACTCGTCAGGGTTGCCTCACCCAGATATGCATTCCCTCAAATTTGACTTCATGATTTCTCCATTTCCAGTGATGGCTAGACAATCCAGGTTTGCATCAATGGCTGTTCATAGTCTAATTTCTTCCCAAAAATGTAAGATCTGCAAAAGTAAATGGAAGAGATTCTTCATCTGGGCAGCTGAGAACAATCTTAATCCTTTTTCAGGCCCACTAACAGCAATTCTTGGAGCCAGGTATTCCACTATCAAAGTTCAGTTAGTGGATATATTGTCGTTCACATTGGTGAGAATATTGGCGGCCCAACATAGTGGGCTATATGCACGTTGATTTACAAAGTCCATTATACATGTGGGAGAAACAGACAAATGTAGGTTTTGTAAAACAGAATTGGAAACAGTTGCTAGTTGTGACATACTAATGTCAGAAGGAGTGTATACTTGAAAGGCATAATAATGTGGCAAGATTGTTGCACTGGGGATTGTGCAAACATTATGTTATTGAAGTGGCTGAAAATCACTGGAAACGTAAGCCACAAAAGCATCATAGAAAATGGTGGTCTACATCACATGGGATCATCTATTACCAACAGTTCAAAAGATAGATGCTAGAAAACTGGATATAGTGGACCATGAAAAGACAAAAGTAGCATTGATCATTGAAATTGCCACATCCAGTGACTACTGTGTCTTGCATACAGAAAGATACAAAGTTATAAAATATCAGGATTTGCAAGCAGAAATGAAAGCAGTATGGAAGAAGGATACCCAGGCAGCTCCAATAGTAGTAGGAGCAACATGTCTTATAAAAAAAGAATCTACAGTTGTATTTAGATATGTTACCAATACATGCAACCCTATATGAGCTGCAGAGGGAGTCATTACTGGGCACATTGCGTTTGCTGCAAAGAGCACTTCTGGCTGACATCAAAGATTGAAACAGTACTAATTTCATGAACTTTAATCATACTTTGACTTAGGAATGGGATCCATTCCTGTCATGGTATTAGAAACCCAAAGGACTTGGAGAAATTAAAAAAAAGTGAGAATTGCATGTCCATTGCATCCTTAAGACTATCTTAAGCCTTTCTTAGAGGAATTTTTCTGTTACAACCTCCACTTAGAGACCCAATTCCTCCTTACAGTATTACTGTTTTAATAAAAAGCCCTAACTTGCCCCCCCCATTGATCCCTTTACCTAGGCTATTTTAACATTTTTGTCATGGAAAACTCTTTTCTTGGTTGCTGTTACTTCTACTAGGAGGATTTCTGAGCTCCATACCTTGTCTGCAAAACCCCCTTACCTGTTTTTTCAACAAGACAGCGACTTCTTCCAAAGTTGGCTTCCTCTATTAACCAAGCCTTAAATCTCCCTGTGTTTTTTCCATACTTTTCAAACAAACTGAAACAAAGAGTAAAAAGGTCACACACATAACCAACTGGTTAAAAACTCAAAAAGAAAAATCTAGCAAAGCTAGATTTTTAACTGTGTGATACCTTAAACCTCTTGCATCATTTCTTCCCTACTTCTATCTTAGATTCCATACTCTCTTCTTTTTCCTAGGAGCAAACTTGTTCTGAGGTATTTCACATAACACCATGGATTATGGGTAAGCCGAGACCCATATGTTGAAGAATGACGGAAAGAGGCAGTATATATCCATTGTTATGGTGATACACAACTTCCATTTCTGTGCCCTCTGTGCTCTTTTCTTCAGAAATTATATGAGTATTAAGTAATAAACCTACTCTCAACACATGGTATTTTAAAAATCTTTCTTTTTTTATTTCTATAGATTCTCCCCAAGTACTTAAGCATGCAAACATTTACAGTCTGTGACTGTGTCAGGGATCTCAAACATGAGGCCTGTAGGACATTTGAAGCCAAAAATCCACATAATATGGCACACAAAACCATTTAATTTGTTTATTCAATTTCTAGTTGTGTGCTTTGTCATATTCAGGTAATGCACCACATCCTTCAATAGAATAAAACTGGTGATCAGGGAATGAATGTTGTCTCTTTTCCTTCTGCTTGACATAGAAACAGGACATGACTCGCCAATTCATGTCTGTTACCATGTGAGGGAAGCACTGGAAAATCTATTTCTCTGGGTACGTGATCAGTGGTTACCCAGTTATCTGTAGTCATTTGACTAGAGAGCTTTCCCATTGTTTGATTGACACATTTAGCAGTGAGTTGTGTTTCAGCCATATTTCAGTATCATGAAGCCTAACTCAAAAAAGCATAAAAACATTGTATTGCTAATTCCAGCAAGTGTGAACCAAGTAAAATAGAGCTAAATCTATGATGGGAAATTCAACACCAGTTCAGTCCACATTAGTCAGTAATGCACAGAAGTCATACTGAAAATCCGTGGTCCTGTTTTGTGTAAAAGCTGAGGTACCTGCTTCTCTAGTTACTGAAAATAAGAGTGATCACTATGTTTATCTGCCTTGTCAAGGCTGACTTATCTGACAACTTTGTTATGGTTTGATTTGGAATGAAGTGTAGCTGCTACTGAGATCATTTGTTGTAAGAAATTATGTGAAACAATATTGTCAAAGCTATCGAGCCATTCCTTCCAGTTGTTAAAATCCCCAGCTAATAACAGCTTCAATTAAATATGTCTGCTCAGTTTAGTAATCCCAGCAAAGGCTTTTCAGCTTTTATTATTATTTTGTAAGGACATAAATCTGCTTCTTTACTTAGATTTAAGTTTGTCTTCCCTTAATGTGATCAGGTCATGTCTGGTTGAGACTCAGCTGACCTCTCACTTGAACCCAAATCCTGGTTTTATTGAAATAGCAGCTGATCATAACAAGAGCTGAAAAGCATTGTGTACAGAAGAGTTCAAATCTGTTTAGTTAATTGCATTGTTCGGCAACTTGTGCCAAGTTCATTTGCCATTTGAAGTGATATACATTTTGTATCTGTGTGTGTGTGTGTGTGTGTGTGTGTGTGTGTGTGTGTGTGTGTGGGCGTGCACACACATTTTAGTGATTTAGCATGCTGTCTTTATGTTTGCTTTGATAGTTCATGGAGTGAATTTGATAGTACTGAAGTCAGGTTTAAAGTTAGACGTACTAGTCTGAGTATACTGCCGTTTCAGCTGACTGCAAGGGTAGCTAATAACAGTGTCTTTGCTGCTGTTATTAGATCAACATATTTTCACTATTTAGATTTTAGAGTCAATTAACATATCATGTTATATATTATGTACTACGTAATCATGATTAGAGAAACATTCTTCTTGAGACTAAAACACTTTTACATGTAGAATATTGCTGTGTACTGTCTTTACAGGGCAATTCCCAGCCATCATTATCATACTTAACATGGAAGGATCTCCTAATATCAATTATGCATATTTTTTTTTTTTTTTTTTACTTCTTCTTCCAAATTTTTTCTCATTTGGAGTTAATGCTGGAAATACCTTTTGAAAACTAAGAAACCTTACTGACCAACCCATCTTTTAATATCTTCTGACTTTTCTTATATGCCCTACTTCTTATGAATCAGTTTATTTCATTGATCTTTCCCGAATTATAAAACCTAATCTTTCATCACTGTTATCCTTTATCCTTGTTGTACCATGGTGCTTCCTTGCTGAATCCCTCCATCAGTGAACAGAGAACCATGGCTATCACATTGTCTATGACAGCTTTGCACTGAAATCCTACCAGTACCTCTCCCAGTCACTCCTAATTTGAATTTGAATTGAATCTAATATTGGCCAATTACTAACCTTATTATTATTACTGCATAACTACCATGTAGTTTGCCATTTCCTTTCACTCTTATCAGTTTTAAAGCTCTGTCATAGTGCAACAGCTTTTAACATATCATAGCTTCATCACACATCTTAATTACATACCCCTTCTGACTTCATCTATTTTGCATTCTCATAAGTCATTGCCATGCCCCTACTTTGGCCAATGTGTCGCCTCAACTTTATATCAAGTTATGTGGCCCATACAACTCAGTTGACATGACTGTTATCGAGTCATATCGCAGGCTATTTACTGTAATACTATCTCTTTGCAAAATTATCAACATTGTCTGTTTACAATCTCTGTATGTGGCACAGCTTTGGCCTCTAGATTCCACTGCCACCTATCAAAAGTCCCAACAGGGGATAAGTAAATCTAATATCCTTTCTGCCATTCCTTTTAATATAATAATTAGTACTATTTTTTCAGTCACTAAAGTGGAACTGCTTCTGGTTTGTTCATTTTGTCTTGCATATCATATCTTTCTTTTACTCTGTGACATACACACATTTTACTTGCCAAGTCAGTTTAACATCTATCTTTCCCTCTTAATATCCTTACCAGCAAAACAAAGAAAGAAAATATTTGCCATATGTAGGCATGAGTGAGTTGTTTCTCTTCTTTCTAGTTCTCATCTCAGACTCACTCTCTACCCTTGATTGTTGATCAAAAAACATTATCCACCCCTTACTGATTTCTCTGTCTCTGCATCCAGCTTTCATATTACATATTCTATACACTTAAAACATTTTTATGTAATGCTTATGCCTGTACTGCTGTACTAGTATCATACAATTCTTTCTCTTACTCAAACTAAAGGGTTTTAATACTAATATAACCTGACATGTCTTCTTTAATGCAGTAAGTTTTGATGAGCATGTAGACTGATCTTCAACTCTTCCTAGATTTATGCATAGTTAACATTTATAACATTAAGCATTCTAAATGTGCGCATTATTATACCATTTGTAACATTAAGTATTCTAAATGTGCATATTATCAAATTTCTAATCTAATACATTTGTAAATATATGAATGCTCCTAATGCATATATTTCTACCTTCTAAATAAATTGTTTTAGTATCTTTTGAATAGTCTTTTTTTAATTAATGTTAATAGCTATAACAAATATCAGCTAATTTTGACAAACATCGACTCAAGTTAAAACAGTGCTTTACCAATAACACATTTGAACCTTGCCACGCATATTTAAAACGAATACTTCATTAATGTGATACTATTACAAGGAAAACATTGTCCCAAAAAGTAAAAGAAATAAAAAAAAAAAAAAAAAAAAAAAAAAAAAGAAATTGCAACCAAATTTCCATGCCTTTCTTAGTTTTCAAAACACCCCAGCGATATGTAAACTCAATTAGTGAAGTCCTTTGTGAAACTCATTTTGGATTATTAACCTCTGTCTTCCCTAGAAAGCTAATTGAGTTCATGATTCTATCCAGAGCTACATATGCTCCTGTCTTATCCAGTTGTCCATATTATTGGACAACTCTTTCTGGTTCTTATTAACTCTCACTAAGACAAGTTTCACTATATCTGTTATTTTCTGAGTCCTTAAGGCTTACCCTTGGCAATCGCTTAGTTTTGTCAGTCTCTCCCTGTTAAGTACCTTCCTTGTCCGTCTGACACCTTATTCATTAAGTTTGTAATAGCCCTAACATTGGGCCTAGCTTTTCTCTTCCAGAGTGTTGTTCTTGTGTCTTTGCAAAAAGCATGAAAAAACAGTGGCTTTGATTTGTTGGAATTTGTCTGTTGCTTCCAACACTCATAACAAAAACAAGGAACATACAAGTTCTGTCAACTGAGAGTACAGACACCACATTCTGTCACTGTCTGTTAGTCAGTCAAGGCCAAACATGTGCAAAAGGTACGAGCCTATGATCCACTTTCATTCTGTTGCAACAGGAATCTATAGTGAGGTATGAATACATATTTTGCAGATGTTCAACAAACACACTACCTTATTAACATACAGGTAGTAGTACCCTGTTACCCTCTATCTGGCAGTCTGCTAAAGCTTAAAACTCCTGCCATACCTAAAAATAAGGACAGTTCTTAAATATTGCTCTTACAAACTTAGAAAGTTGATAGAATAACAGGTTTTACATCAGCATTGATTTTATTAATGGCATGAAGTCTGAAACTCAAATATCTGTCATTTTTTAACTTCAGTCTTTAATGATTTGCCATGAACTTGCCAGAAAACAACAATTTTGTGAAAAACAGGCCAAAAATATAAGACAACAATTTGGACATTCTGTAAAAATCTGTACAGTTGAGAGGTATGCTCCTGCCATTGCTTGTCTACGGGTGAGAAAGACCAGTCAGCTGCCTGAAGCAGGATGAGTCTTTCATAGCCACAGGCTGAAGCCTTTCAGTTTTTTTCTAGTGCCATTAGAAGAGGAGGATCTCTGAGAAGACTGCTGTTCTTTGGCTTCCTTCATCTTCAGCTACTCCCTCTGCCTATTTTATATTGATGCTTAAACTGTGTTTAATACTGATTTGTTTCTTTAAAAAAAAAGTATATTTTTTCAGTATTTTATCCCCTTACAGTATAAGCTTGTATGTTTTTTATTACATTGATTACTAGCTTGTGTGAGGTTTTAAACCCTTTGCAAATGTTTTCTGGTCTTTGCTGAATGTTTTAGAGTTTCTGCACTGGGGCCATTTTACTGCAGTTCTGTCAATGCCTCATGCTACCATAAGCATAAGAAAGTTGTGGCAGTTATTTCAATTGATGTAAGGTTTTATTTTGAATCTGTTGACAGGAAAACTTGTCATTTTTTCTGTGTTTTATCTTCAAGTGAATTGTGTAGTCTAATGACTTTTTAAATGTATTTTTTTGTTTAAATCTTAATTTCGGTATCATTTTTTCTTAAGTTTTCATTCAATTCTTGGTCTAAGGCTAATTTGGGCTCTTTTTATTCATATGGGGCTAAAATTAGCCATTTTTGATTTAATATATATTTTTTCTGTTACATACTTATGCTTAGTGTTGGGCTACTGAGATTATTGGCTTTTTCTATAGTACAGTATTCTATTAGCTCCCATATGGAAATAGTCTGTTCACAGCTATTTAAAGGCCAAGTATTGGGATTTTGTCCCTTTGGATACTAGGTTTATTGTTTCTCAATCGATTGGTTCTGACCTGGCTAGTTATTTTGAAGCCTTTCTTTAATGGACTCTTATATTGTACCTCCCTCACCATCTACTGCATCTGCACCTAAAAAAAACATAACAATTAAGCAAAAAACATGCCTCAGCTTATTGGTTGTGAGTATGCAGTGGCCTCTGCTAAGGTAAGATTATCAGACCACTGACCTTCTTTTACCTTCAGGTCCTCTGGTGTGATGTTGGTACCACAACTGTGCATGACATGAGGGTCAGACACATCCTTTGGAGCTGCACCATTTCCTGGTTCAGGTATTGGAGAACCAAACTCTTTAAGTGCAGGGGAATTCAAGGGTTCAGAATCCATTGTCAGGGTTGATGCATCTCCCACCAGGGATTTTCCCAACAGTGTAGTGCATGTGAAAGACTTAGAAGTCCCACCAAGTGACAGGGCAGCAGTTTCTGTCTGTTTTTTACCTGAATTGGTGGCTATGGCTAGATCCATTCTTCAGACAGTTGATTATGGGGTACATACCCTGGTTTTTAGTAATGCCAGTTGTTCCACTTCTGGTCATTCATTTAAGGATCCTGAGGTTTGATGCGTATCAGGTGTCTGAGGGTTCTGACCTGCCTGACTTGGATCACTCGGTTTCCTTTGATGGCGAACAGGTGCAGGAACCAAAACAGATGTTTTCTTTTACCCAAATGCTGAGTAGATTTAAAGATGTGTTTAACTGAGAGCAATCTTCTGTTAACATCAAGATTAGCAATGTATATGGTCTTTTGGAAGATGAGGTACCAGTCCTTGACTCCCTTCCTTGAGTGATCCCAGCATTGAAGTTGTTTTCAAGAAGGCTTGTAAATCTCTGCTTCTTGAGGCTCTCCCTAAAATGGTGTTTAGGAAATTGAGTATCCTCCAACATGTTTTTGGATCAAAACCACATTCTACCCAATACACTCCTTCTGCACTTGTTTTTAGTCATTTTTAATTTAATTGCATTTTTTAAACTGTGTTTGGTCTAATATTGCTACATACTCAAGTGTGCTAGCTTGCACTGTATTTGAATTGTTTTTACTGCTGTTTTAGCTACTTTTCTGTTAAAAAAAAAAAAAAAAAAAAAAACTGTAAGCCTGTTTCCTACCTTTCCTGTAACTAGTGTAGTCCAGTTACAGATTTGCTGTATCCAGGACTGTATGTAAGCTTCTGAGTCCCCCCAAGCCTTTCTGTGTTGGAGGGAAGCCTTCTAGCTTGTCAGTGGGAGTGGTAAGCTCTAGGTAACCTGTCTACCACATAAGGAGTGGTTCTGGCCCAGAAATTGTAGTTATTGGCTATCTGGGCAATCTTTTCCATCTCTCTCAACTTTCTGATTTGAAAGCCTGCATTTGCACTTGTTTCTTTCCTGTAACTAGTCCAGTGCAGATACAGATTCTTAGTTTCAGCACTTGAATTTGCTTATTCGTGCTCAGCACTTGTTCAGAACTTGTTATAAACACTAAATAAGCTACTAATTACTATAGCACTAAACCTTCCTCATTACCTAGAGGAAAACAGTTTTTGCACTTACTTTTCTCACTTGCTTAGAGAAAACAGCTCTTGTCCTCACTTATCTAGTGGAAAGTAGTTTTTTTATTCAGGCATGTCCAAGGGTCAGCTCTCAGTGTTCTCTTCTGTCTGTCTGACGAGTCTGGGCATCTTGGGGCAATGTAGAAATTGCCTCATGTACACAGATAACCCTCTCCTCCTACCACCCAACACTACAAACTGTGAGAGATGCACTTATCTAGCCGAACTGGAGGTAAAGCTCTCTCCAACAAAGACCGAACTTGACATTCAAGAGGAGAAGGTAAACATTTGCACCACACCACACTTATCACATAGTCTCACTAAATCTACACCACCAAAATCCACACATAGAAACACAAAAACATTTGCGGAGGCTCTCAATAATAATCTGCCCAAGCAACCGAGACCTTCAAAGCAGAAACACAAGCAAATTCCACCCCCCCAACACAACCCAAATGACACATAACCCACAGACTCAGTGTGCCACTCAACCACAGCCAATAAGGCAAAACAACGTATTCAACACACTAGTCATAAGTGACTCTATCGTCAGGCACACTGATGTCCCACTCACCAGGCTAAACAAGGAGAAGGTTACTGTCAGCTGCCTGTCGGGTGCCAGGATCCGACACATAACCCACGCACTCAGGTCACTCCACAACAAGTACAAATATGACTCTATCATTGTCTGTGTTGGTGTGAACGACCTGAGACATACCTCCCTGGACTGCATGAAAAGAGACATGAAAGAGCTCTTCGATCTTGTAGCCCAGGTAGGTATGACCCTAGCCCTGAGTAGCATTCTGCCATCGCCTAGAATGATACCATAGTACAAGGACAAAATGATTGACTTCAACAATTGGCTGAGCTTCTGGTGTCATTCTAGGGGGGATCCAGTATCTGTCTGCTTGGGATGACATGGTCGATAGGCCACAATGCTTTGCCAGAGATGGCCTGCACCTGTCACCCCTGGGATTCCGGATACTGGCTAAGGCTCTTGATGCCCCTGTAGTGCCTTTTTTAGGCAAGGTTCAAATGACAAATTCACCACTGTAACAGAAACAGGCAAGCAAAAACTGAGGGTAATGCTACTCAATGCTAGAAGTCTAAATATCAAAATGCACTCACTTGAGGCACTCCTTAAAATGGAGAACATCGATATCTGTGTAGTGACTGAGACCTGGTTCAAGGCTCCAGAGAGCACCCCTGCACTACCAGGCTATAACTCATACCACACTTGTCTGCCATGTAACCTGGACCAGAACACCAAAGGCGGAGGTGTGTCCATATTCATTAATGATGTCCACACCTCCAGGCTAGTTGCTCAGCATAATGCATTCGAAGTTACCCAAGTGCAACTAACTCTGGGCAAAGCTGCAATCCAAATTGTAGCTTGCTACAGATCCCCCACCATGCCCCAAGATTCCCACTCCTCTTTTCTTGATGTACTGGAAAATATTAGGGTTCAACCAAACACCCTAATAATGGGTGATTTCAACTACCCCACCATTAACTGGGAAACCTACTCGTGTACCAACTCTTTCACACAACACTTTCTGGAATTTATAAACTCCAGTGCCCTAGATCAACTTAGCCACACCCCCACCAGGGGCAACAGTATCCTAGACCTAGTCATTGCCAACATGAGTGACTGGTGTTCCACACCTGAAGTCAACTCCTCGTTGGTCCAATCTGACCATAAGCTAATCACCCTTGATATCCACATCCTGCCCCCACCCTCCATTAAGGAAACCATGGTAAAAAATGTCTCCAAAGTCAACTTCATGCTTCTTAAGACAGAAGTGGTGAACTTCATGACACCCATGCAGATGGACAATACAGTTACAACTGCTGAATCCTACACAAATGCACTCTATAAGCACTTACACGAATGCATGGATTGTGCTATCCCAAACAGAACCAAGACGCTATCCTCCAAAAAAGGAAGCCATCTCTGGTGGTCCCCTGCCGTAAACAAACTGTACAACATTAGGAAGAAATTGTTGCAAAAGAGAGTAAAATCTCATGAGTGGAGGAGCTCCCCTGGTCAGCCTTAGTAAAAAGCGAGATCCCTTATAAGATCCTCCCAGAGCTAGCTATGAAAACAAAATCACCACTGATTTTAAGGACAACCCCAAAGCATTCTATAGCTATGTCAAGAATCTCAATGGCAAAACCCAGATCTGCTCTGATTTACAGCACATCATGAAAATTACAGAACCAGCTGATATTGCCAACATCCTGGCAGATAGGTTCAGTGCTAACTTTAACCCCCACCTAAAGGGCCCATATATATATATATATATATATATATATATATATGTATATATGTATATATATACCATGGGACTGGACAACATCCCAGGCTGCATTTTACACGAACTTCAGAACGGACTGGCTCTCCACCTAAGCACCATGTTCAATCATAGCCTCACATCAGGCTTTGTGCCCACTGAATGGCGTACAGCAACAGTTATCCCACTCCACAAAGTGGTAGCCACCACTGATCCTGGGAACTATCGCCCTATTAGCCTGACGAGCCAGGTCTGCAAGGCCATGGAACGTATCATCATGGAACTCGTAAACAAAGTCATTGGTAACCTCCAAACTGTGGATCCCACCCAGTTCGGGTTTGTGAAAGACAGATCATGCCTCCTGAACCTGATCGACTTCTATGAGGCAGTCACCAAAGCCGTAGATGTGGGTAAGGTGGTTCACACAGCCTATCTTGACCTCGCCAAGTCTTTCGACACCCTCCCCCATTCTGGAATTATAGCTAAACTCACTAAACTAGGTATAAATCCCTATGTCACAAGATGGGTTGCCAACTGGCTCACTGATAGAACCCACATTGTAAAAGTTGCACACTCTAAATCTGACCTCAAACCAGTGACAAGTGGAGTACCACAGGGTTCAGCCCTGGAACCTTTCCTGTTTGGTATCTACTTCTCTGAAGTACAGGCTAACACAGGAGACCTCTGGCTAACAAAGTTCGCAGATGACTACAAATTAGGAACCATAGTCGAGTCCACAAATAATGTGGAAATCCTACAGAAGGGCCTCGTTGAGACAGATGCCTGGTGTCAGAGCCATGGCCTCAAGCTCATTGTCAAAAAGTGCATTGTCATCCCCTTTGGTAAAAACTCTGTACCCATGAACTAATACGTAGACAGCAGTCTACTTAACACCGAATATGTGATGAGACCTTGGGACCCAGGTTGACAGTAGTCTGTCCTTTGATAGTCACATCGCCACAGTAGTCAGGAAGTCCTTCTACGTGACACACCTCATCGTAAAAGGGTTCTCATCCAGGAAAAAAGAGGTCATTGTTCCCCACTACTCGACACTCATTAGACCCATTATAGAGTACAACGCCCCTTTTGGAATGCACCTCACAAGACATCTGCAGCAGCTGGAATGGCCACAGAAGTATCTCTCAAAGAGGATTACTGGCCACAAACAGATGCCCTACACTGACCGTCTCAAAAAACTCCAGCTTTACTCCGTGGCATATCGCCTACTCCAAGGTAATCTCTGCCTAACATATAAAACTATGTCAAACCCAGAGCTGTTGGACATGCTACACCTAAAGAAATCCCAATCCCTCCGAGCTACACGTTGTAGGAACCTAAACCTTGTCACCACAATAAACAGGACATGCTGGAGGGATAGATTCCTGTCCCAGAGACTTCCCATACTCTGGAACAGGCTACCCATCTATGTCCAGCAAAGTTCTTCATTAGCACTCTTCAAGAAAAATCTTGATGAGTGGAGGGAAAATTGGAAATACACCCCGGGGATCACTTCTGTGTCTCTGTTTGACAATGGCACAGGAAAATAACTTTCTTGAGTGGCGTAAGCCAGGGAACCTTGTTGGCTAGGCTTACATGGGCTCTCGGGCCGATAACCTAGTACCTACCTATGAACCTATGTTGGGTCTCTAAGACCCTTTGTCTTGGACCTTGTATCTGTGTCCCTGGTTATCACTTCTAATAAAATATCCTGTTGTCTTTAAATCAGCCCCTCAAAATAAATTAGGCAAGTGCTTAGAATCTCCGGGAAAGAAGATGGTGCAGTCTGGCACAGTAGCTTTTAAAATATTTAATTGTCAATGTTTTATTTGGACGCTTGTATTGAGATGCATTCGTAGTGTAGAAGAGTTTGCTGCATCATTTCTTGGGTGTCAAAACATAAGTTGAGTGCCTTGGAGGGGGGCAGACATCATTTCTAGAAATGCAGCTTTGTATGTGGTGTTGAGGAGTTGTGCTTGGTGCACAGCCATAGTTTCTCTGATAAGTTAAAAAATGAAATTTTTAAATGCTGCTGTTGAGTTTGTGTGTTTGGTACAGCAGCTAATCAGAGTCTTAAACACTGGGATGATGGAGGCAAATTGATGCAAAGGCTGTTGAAAGTATTTCATATTCCCAAGATGTCCTTCTATTCATATGCTGCTGTATTCATAACACAAGGGAGTCCACCTCTGGTAAACTCTCGAAAGTCTGGCCATTTTTGCAAAAGCTAGATGCTACTGCTAGGGTGCATGTGACATCCCGTGTCTCTCTCTGCGGATGTCGGCCATAAACAGACGGGTACAAAATGGATGTTAGCATACACCTTCCTCAGAACTGCCTGTGTGACTGACAGCTCCGGTCATTGCTCTTTCGGGAAAGTGATCCTTGTGTCTCATGCATCTTATCCAACTTCAGATAAGTACCCATAGGGATTTTTGATTATCCTTTGCTACTGCTTTTGGGTTTCATGTCGCGTAAAAAGGGCAGGTGTAGGTGTGGAAGGCAAATTCCACATAAAGATACGCATGAGCTCTGCCTGTTTTGCTTAGGCCAAGAACAGAACCACACTTCTTGTAGTGTTTGTCAGGTCATTGTCCCCAAAACCCTCAGAAGTGGCCTAGCTGCCTCAAAACTTTATTTAGAGAACCAGAGACTCGTTTGGCTAAAGCGATGGATCTGACGTTGGATGAGCCGCCAGTCAAAAAGGCCAAAAAATCAAGGCCTGAATCGACTGCTGCACCCTCCCTTCCAGCCATACCTCTTGAGGCCAGTGAAGGCCCTGAGTCTGAGCTGGAATCCTCAGAACTTCCTTTGTCGGGTACCCAAGAGGAAGCCATTAAAGAAGCTAAGGCCAAGTCCCAGAGGGAATCGCAGGCATCCAAATCGGTCGCCAAGGGGGAACCTAGGCTCATCATCTCTGAGGGTCCACATGGGGTCTCCCAAATTGTAGTTCATGAGGACATTAGCACAGACATTGCGGAGTGCCTTCTGGGTTCTGACCCTCCCACTCTTCACCATATCTCCAATGCTATGATGTTGCAGTCCTATAAAAAGAGGAACAAAAAAAAACAAACATCTTTCTCTTTCGCCAATGCCTGCAACTCCCGAACAATTTCCTAACTGGCAGGCCTTCACCCAAGGCCTATTAAATGCCTCACTTATACCTCCCAAATTACTTTCCCTCTGGGTGGGGTACACGTCCCCAGAGGAGGAGTCCAATGGCACAGATTCCCCAAGAGAAGATATTACATTCGGGGAAACTATTGCTCAAATGAAAGAATTCTTCAAGTGGGAAAGCAATCAGGTCACAGAGACCCAAAAGAGGTATTATGACCTTTTGCAAATTGAGTCTTCCAACCTGTCTGCTGAACCTTCGGTGCACCCTGCCTTCTTGGATGCCTTCCTGGCTGCCTCCAAGAACCTTGACTCTGAACTTCCTGCACCCAAACATCCAGACAGGTTTTATAAGGTCCATGATGATACAAAAATTCCTGTATAAAGCTCCTTTTGGAGGCCCTTCAGTCAATAGTGTGACTACAGACAAAACTACTAAGCTATTCCCTTCCACCTCCCTCCTGCCTTCTGACAAGGAGGGCAGGTTAATGGAGCACCTAGGGAAAAAGGTCTACACTTCTGCTATGCTAGCAGTAAAAGCAATCAACTACCAAACCCACATGGCCAAATACTCCCTGGCTGTGCTGGCTGATGTGACACAACAACTGGGAAACCTCCCTGACTCCCCAGCCAAGGCTAAAATATCTACCTTGTTGAATTCCTGCACTCAGTATAACCAAACACTCAAAGTGCAGTTATAATGCAGCAGAGGCCTCACCTAGGGCTGCACCTTCAGGATCTGTCATTAGGAGATACTCTTGGCTTAGGTTGCAGCCTCTCCCTGATTGACATCAAGTCTAAACTCTTGGACGCACCCCTCAACAATAAAGATTTATTTGGTTTAGCAGCTGCTGACCTCTTCAAGGCCCTCAAGCAAAGAGCAAGGAGCTACAGGATCTGAGACATATTTTTGTCTCCCCGGTTCAACGCTTCCAAAGAAACTACACTGCCAAAACCTACTTTGTGAGTAGGTTTGGCAGACAGATGCCAGCCAAAAGCAATAAGGATTCCAGGAAACAGCCCTCATCTAGGTCTGCTCCCTCTGCTTCTACTACCAAACAGCCCTTTCAGGGCAAGCCTGGTAGCCTGTGACTACCAGGCACTAGATCCAGACGTCACTTTCCATGTGTCTCTCTGTCTCTTTACCAGCTTGGAATCCGATTCCGAACCGGGGAGCCCACAGAAAATTGGATGCTTCAAAATCATCTTTCCCTTAGTGCCAATAAATCCCACATCATTCTCTTCTCCCCCTCAAAAGCTCTGACTCTTGATAAGTCATCCTTCATAATTTCCAGCCTCTCCCAGTCCTCAATAGAAGTTGTTAGTAGTGCTAAATCACTCGGAGTAACCATTGATGAACACCTGAAATTTAATAATCATATTCAACTAAACATAAAGAAAACTCATCAGAAGCTCGGTATGCTTTATAGAAATGCAAACTTTCTTACTCCATCTTCAAGACAAACTCTCGCCACTACCTTCCTTCTCCCTTCTCTACTGTATGGTGCTCCTCTTCTATCCAATCTCTCCACTTCTATCTCCTCAAAACTTGAAAGTTGCTACTACAAAATTGCCAAATTCGCTACTAACTCCGCTCATTCTACACACCATTGCATCTGCCTCCGTAGTCTTCAATGGCTAGAACTCCCTAATCAACTCAATTTCCTCCAACTTACTACTGCACACAAACTAATCTTTAAACCCACTGCTTGCCCAGCATTATCTAATATCTTAACCATATACACTCCTCCAAGGCCCCTAAGATCTAGCCACCAAAATCTTATTTCAGTATACAAACCCAAACGACCCCCTGGCCAACTCCTACTTTCCTATACTACAGCAAAAAAATGGAACTCACTTCCTTCCCTTCTAAGAGCCACTACAAACTATGAACACTTTAAATCTCTTCTCCATTCTCACCTCTTCCAAAATTGGAAATGTAATTGTATACTTCCTACCTAGATCTCAATATATCCTAGTTCCACCCCCCCTCCCGGGTTCCCCTTTTTCTGACACTCTCCCTAGCTCCCCTTTCTCTTCTTCATTATCTCCTCCTTCCTCCCTGATTAAACCCTTTATTTTCCTTCAAGTGCTCTCATCCCACTGCCCACTTGTATGCTTACTCTCACCTTTAAATCTTTTGCCTTTTTCTCAAGGTGTTCTCCTGGACTCAATCACAAAAGGAACATTAGTTTATCTGTTCTTTTTCTATCCTCTTCTGGACACCTCTCCTTCAATTTATTTGCTTCTTCTTCGCTTCTCCCATGCTTCCCTGCTCTTGCATTCAAACTCTATCTATAATTTCCTTTTTCTTTCCTACTTTACTAACATTACAGTTGCATTAATATATCATTTTCTTGTGTATAGTGCCCAATGCACCTCATTTTTGTTTGGAGATTGTTAAAGTATTATGCTATTAGAACAGAGAGTGTTTTTGTGTGTAATGTATTAGTTTAGAGCTTTTCTGCTGTGTTTTTGTGTGTAATGTATTATCATGGAGCTTTTCTCCCCGGGCCTCCACTGAAAACGGGCTTTCGGGCCCAGTGGACTTCCCCGGTTATCAAACTGGAAATAAATAAATAAATAAATTACCCAGGACTCAAGTCCTCTCTATAGCAAAACAATGACACTTGACATGGGAGAACAAACCTATTCCCAAAGGCATTCTCAACCCCCTCGAGAACAATTGACTTCCTTCCCCCGGTTATTCAGGAGCTCCTTGATCAAGGAACAATTCATGAAGTTCCTACACATGCAAGAGATAAAGGATTTTACTCCAGGATGTTCCTGGTACCCAGGAGAGAAGGTCCCTGCAGACCAGTCCTGGATTTGTCCCATCTCAGCACCTTCCTCCAAGTTACCTCTTTACGGATGCTCACTCTTCCTACCCTTCTTCCCCTGATCCTTCCCCAGACCTTCTTAGTATCCTTGCATATAAAAGATGCCTACTTACACATTCCAGTCCATACTCTGTTCAGGATATTTCTTTGCTTCTCAGTGGGTTCTGCACACTATCAGTTCTGTGCTTTGCCATTTGTTCTCTCTAGGGCCCCAAGAGTGTTTACAAAATGCCTTACACCAGTCATGGCCTTTGTCAGGACAAAAGGAATCCAACTCTTCCCCTGCCTTGATGATATCCTGATCCAGGCCCTGTCAGTTAGAATGGCACTACACCTAAACTTCACCATTTCCCTCTTTCTTGAGAAGTCTGGGGTTCACTGTAAATCTCAAAAAAATCATCCCTGATAACTTCACAGGATCATATGTTCCTGGGGTGCAGGATCCTAACAGCAAAAATAATGGCCTGTGTTCTCCCAGAAAAAAAATTGTGTCTCAATACTTATTTCAAGGAATTACTCACTCTAAAAGCCATATCAGCCAGGGAGTTTCTCAGGCTCCTGAGAATCCTGGCCTCCGCCATACCCATGGTTCCCCTGGCAGAGCTTCACATTAGGAAGTCCCAATGGTACTTGAGAACAGTCTGAAAACAACATCTGCACCATCTGAAGTTCGTGGTTCCAATGCTTCCATGCCTTTCCAGGGAATTGTATTGGTATATAGCCCAAATAAAGGCCACCCAGGCCTGCCCCTCCCCCCCAAACAGGACCATTTCATAGATGCTTCAGACACAGTTTGCTGGGCAACCTTAGGAGAATGGAGAGCAAGAAACTCATGGACCCTCACACAACAGGGACAACACATCAGTATCAAGGAAATGCAAGCCCTGATATTAGCCCTACAAATTTTCAAGAATTGTCTCCTACCAGGCACGCTGAGGTGGTACACAGACAATAACACTATGCTGTGGTGCATCAACAAACGGGGGACAAGGTCTTACCTCCTGTGCAAGTTGGCCCTGCAAGCATGGAAAATCGCCCTAGAGAGAGAGGTCAACATCCAAGCTGTCTGTATACCCTCAGCAGATAATGTGATGGCAGATACTCTAAGCAGGACCATGACTCAGTCAGACGAATGGATACTAAACAGAGATGTGTTCCTGGACCTGGTCCACCGATGGTGTATTCTGGATGTGGATCCATTTGCCTCCCTCGTGAACAGACCGCTTCCAACCTTCTCCACCAGGGTATCTCACTCGGAAGCATGGAAGGTGAATGCTGTCTCATTCCCTTGGAAGGGGATCTACGCATATACATTCCCCTCTTTCTTTCTTACAAAAATTCTGCTGAAAATTCAGAAAGAACAACCTCAAATCTTGCTGGTGACTCCCTATAGGCCAAGGTAGTATTGGTTTCCCTATTACTCCATCTAGCCAAGGGGAATCATCACAAGTTACCCCAACGGATGGACCTGCTCACACAGGAGAAGTGTGCACTCATACACCCACAACTGTCCACTCAGAACCTTACATTATGGGTGATAGGGCATTGATTGCCTTCAGACATCTTTACACAGAGGGTGTGCTTTAGGTTTTGCAGGAGGCCAGAAAACCAAATACCAGAAAATCATACTTTGTAAAATGGAAGAGATTTTCTGCCTGGTGTCAGAAACACAACTTGCAACCACTGGTAGTAGAACCTCCAGTGCCCTGTCCTACTTGTGTGAATTGATGAAGTCTGCACTATGTTTTTCCTCCATCAAGACCTATTTATCTGCCATCTCAGCATGCCTGCCTCTCATCCCACCTTTAGCTTCTAGGCTGGAAGTTAAACTTTTTCTAAAAGGGGTTCTGCACCTCAGACCCCCAAGGAAGACATTCTGCCTTCTTGGGATCTTAACTTTGTACGGGAGAAATTGACAGTGCCACCCTTCGAGCCAGCCAAAGACCATTCTCTCCAACATTGTACATGGAAAACTATATTCTTGGTGGCCATTACTTCAGCCAGAAAGGTTTCAGAACTACAAGCCCTTATGGTCTCCCATCGTTTACTATTTTCCACAGACAGGGTGTGTTTGCGTATCATCCCAACCTTCATGCCCAAAGTAGTCATGAGCTGTCCCTGAATCAGGCCATCAACCTACCCACCTTCTTTCCTTCACCCCAAAGCCTGAAAGGATACTGCATTCCCTAGATGTTCACAGACAGCTTAAATACTATTTGGCCAAGACCAAGCACATCCGTAGATCAGACAGGTTCTTTGTCTCTTACCCTCCAAGAGCCCTGAGACATCCTATTTCCAAGCAAACTATATCCTTTTGGATATCCAAAATGATCACCTTGTATTATGCAGCCCATGGCAGAAGGCTTCTCTTCTCAGTAAAGGCACACTCCACTATGGCAGTGTCCTCCTCTGAAGCATTTTTCAATGGCCTGGATACAGCTGCCATTTTAGATACAGCTACATGGTCCTCCATCTATACCTTCACCAAACAGTACAAGTTGAACATTGTTTCTAGGGCCAGAGCAGGGTTTGCCAGAGCCATTCTTTATGGGTTTGTGGAATATGCTTCTGTTCCTCCTCCCAAGTCTTAATGCAGGAGCTTTTGCACTTTCCCTTGTGTTATGAATACAGCAGCATATGAATAGAAGGACATAGTGTTGTGTAAAATCTTACCATAACTTTAGCTGTCCTTCTCTTCTATATTCTGCTGTATAGTTTCCCACACTGCCTTCCTCCTGACACTTGCCTGACTTCTGAGTACCCACTCCATAGTCGTTGATTCCGGCAACATTCAGTTCTGAGGTAGGCACATGCTGACATCCATTTTGTACCCGACGACATCCACAGAGAGAGAGAGACACAGGACATCACATGCACCCTAGAGGTAGCATATATCTTTTGTAAAATGGCCAGATGTTTGAGAGTCGACCAGAGGTGGACTCTCTTCTGTTATAAATACAGCAGCATATAGAAGAGAAGGAAATCTAAAGTTCTGATAAGATTTTACATAACAATACTTTCTCCCCCTTTAAGCAGGATAATTTCCAGCAGACTCTTAAATAAAAGCCCCAGCCTAACAAGACTCAAGGTAATAAAAGGACATGGCAGGACAAGAGCTCCAGCAAGCCTAGCAAATCCTCTCCCAGTTTGACTGTGCCAAGATTGAGCACCCATCTTTTACACGCCCATCACAGAGTACTACTTCACAAAAATTGTCTCTCGACAATGTGGTGTAGCCATTAGTGGTTTCCAGCAAATGGGTTCTCAGTATTGTGGGCAGGTGTTACCCCAATAGCAGTGGAAAGATCACCCTCCTTCATTGGAGGGGGGATCCCCTCAACTGCTGGACCAGTCTTTGTTATTCTTTCTTATTCTCCAGCAAGTGCTAGACTTGGGAGTTTATAGAGCCAGTGCTGCCTTGCGAGAGATTGAGCCCTTCCTTTCTGAATACCTTCATCTAGGTTCATAAGTTCAAGATGCTCATCCCATAGACAGTGCTTCCTCTTTTTCTGGCACTCTGTTTTATGGTGACCCTGGACTTAAAGGATGCCTGTCATCATGTCCATATTGCTCATTGATTCCTGAGGTATCTGAGATTTGTTTTCTCTGGGTCTCACTTTCAGTTTTCATTATTGCCCTTTGGGCTATCCACTGTTCATTGTGTGTTTACAAAATGCCTTTCCCTAGTAGTGAGCCATTGCTGGACTATAGGTGTCCACAATTTTCCTTATTTAAACAACTTGTTTATTTATGCAGAGTCTGCATCCAGTTGTTTGGAATGGTAAGAGAATATTTTGGCCTTACTGTGTCTTCTAGGGTTCAAGCTAAACCTCCTGAAACCGTGCTTGACACTCTCACGAAGGCTCATCTTTATAGGTTGTCTAATCAACTCTGAAAAACTGCCCTTTCTGCCTGAAGACAAGATCCTGTCTTACTAAACAGTATTTCTGGAATTTTCTAAGAGAAATGACTCAGCCCTAGAATTCCTAAAAATTCATGGACTGATGGTGTCCATGATTCTTATGATACCAGTGGCTCATCTTCACATGAGAAAAATTCAATGCTATGTCCGAAATTGTTGGAACCAGCATCTTCATTCTGTGAAAACCCAGTTGTCAGTGCTTCCTTTCATGAGATGAGAGTTACACCGGTGGAGAAAAACAGTTGAGTGTCAATACAGGACTTCCATTCTTCCTTTCAATACCTGTGCATTCTGTCCATAGATTCATAGCCTATTACTAGGCAAATGAACCAAGGGTCCTTTCTAAACCTAGCCAAGTTTTTCTGAAAGAATAATGATGTCTTACATCCAAGTAGGACATTGAGGGCCAGGCATTTATAAACTAACTCTGGCCATAAGGGGCATGGGTGCCCAATCTGCTTATCTAGGTTGTGCTTAAACTGGGTAACAGACAACATCAGCTTCACATGGATGGGAAGCCTGTTTCATAGGAGGGGCAGTCTGTGGGACCCACATCTGTCTCTTCACCATGTTCTGTTTGTCACAAACAAAATTCAGATCCTTAGACGTTGTATTTCTGGTACTCTTTGACTTAAAATATATAGGAGATTCATAAGTGTGAGGTTTGCTGATGCCTTGTAAGCTAGGCATAAATCACCCCTCAGCAATCTATAAGAGACTGAGTAGAAGAAAAGGGTTTTAAGGCATTTTGTGTAAGGCAGGTTTGTTATGCCTTCTATTTTTTGTAAGGAATCTTTGAGGTTGTTCTAGTTGCTGTATATGCTGGGTCAGGTATATACCAAAGGGAACATTGTACTCTATGATTGGTCTCATAAGGATGGAGTACAGTGGGATAGTGACCTCTTTGGACCTAAATGCCATATCCTTATAAGCTGCGCAATATAAAAAGATTTCCTCATCACTGTGGCCACGTGGTGGTTGAAGTTAAGGCTACTGTCTACATGTGTACCCAGATCCCTGACCACTGGATTGACACTTAGGGGTGTATTACCAACATGGTAATTGGCCGGGGTGGTTGATTTCCCAAAGGGTACAATTATGCATTTCTTAGCACTGAGTTTAAGACCATGGCTTTGGCACCATTTATTAGTCAGATGGACCTTCTTGAAGAACTTCTTTTAGTGTCTGCAGTGGAGTCGATGATAATCCCCAGCTTGCAATCATCTGCAAACTTAGTCATCCATAAACCTTTAGCATTTGCTTCCATTTCAGAGAAATAGATGTCAAAAAGGAGTGGGCCAAGTACTGAGCCCTGGGGGATTCAGCTAGTGACTGGCCTTTTGGTGGAGGTGGCCTCATCTATTTTGACATCCTGGGTCTAATCATTGAGTCAGTTGTCTATCCAGTGGGTGATAAAAGGGTTATACCTAAATTACTGAGCTTGTCTATAATGCCTGAGTGAGTTATTGTATCAAAAGCCTTGGCCAGGTTGAGGTAAGCTGTGTGCACAGTCTTAACTTCATCCATTGCTTTGGTAACCCTCTCAGAAAAGTCCACCAAGTTTAATAGGCATGACCTTCCTTTAACAAAGCTGAATTGTGATGGATCCAGCATTTGCAGGTTTCCTATGTCCTCATTTATCATGTCCATGATGATTCTTTCCATGGCCGTATATATGAGGATGGTGAGACTTATGGACCTGTAGTTATCTATATGAGTGATTGGGCCTCATTTGTGCAGGGGAATGACTGTAAGCCATCTTCCATTCCTTGGACACAAAACCTGACTGGAGGCTCCAGATGAAAAGTGATTTAGGTGGACCAAAGGGGTCATATTTCATGCTGTTAAGTAAACATCCCGGGATGTTATCCGATCCCCCAAAGGGGTCATATTTCATGCTGTTAAGTAAACATCCCGGGATGTTATCTGATCCCATTGATGCATTGTTTTCGGCCTTGAAAGTGCATCAATGACCTGTTCTCTATTAATGGTTGCTGTGAGAACTGGAACACCAACAGTAAAAGATCTATACAAATAAAGTAACACCAACAGTAAAAGATCTATACAAATAACAAAGTAACACCAACAGTAAAAGATGTATATAATTAACTCTATTAATGGTTGGTCAGATTGTGTAATTTGGTGTTTCCTTTGGATTATTGGGGGGAGAGTGGGGGGAGAAATTGATTAACCTGTCAGCCAGAAGGTTGGCAATTGCCTCTGGTTCCGCGTGGGGGATGACATTTACAGTAAGTTCTGTGCATTGTTGTGTATTTCCTCTGAAGTTACAGACCTAACTGTAGAAAGCTTTGTGGTTCTCCTTTGCCTGAGAAGCTATTTGTTCTTTATTTAGCCTTTGAAGTATTAATTAACCCTCTTAGCTGCCTGTTTAGATTGGTCAGGGGGCCTTTAGTGTGTATGGCTTTGTTCCTCCTATGCTTGGCCAAGATTGTTTTTCTTTTGTTGTATAACTGATTGATAGTGTGATTCCACCAGGGTGGCTTGTCTTTTGAGTTTGTCTTATTCTTAATATGAGTGGGCACAGCTTGCTGTATACAGCTATCAGTATGGCTATGTAGAGATTTTGTAAATAGCTTAGTGTATTCTATGGTGTTTACTGGGTTTGGGGATGCTTGGAATTTAGCTAAGGTGTTGCTTAGTAGAGAGAGGTTAGCCTTGGAAAAGTTCAAAAAGGTTTTTGGTTTTGCTGGATCCCCAAATTTAATTTTTATTTCAAGTAATTCCACCTTATGGTCAGATCTGACAAGTGAAGTCATTACATTGAATGAGAAACATTGGCCCTCATGTTCATGAGTACAATGAGTACAAGGTCAAGGATGTTTTGGCAGGAGAATGGACCAACTGTTTTAGGATGTTGGTATTAAAGTTTAGGAATAGCTGGGCTTGTGCATTAGAAGTGGTGTAGGATTCCCAGTCTATGGGCAGAAAGTTGAGATCCCCCATGAATATCATTGAGTTGAATTGTGAGAGACTCTAGTACATTGAGATGGGTAGTATGGGTTTCCTGGAACATGGAGGGGGGGATATGGTACTACACCGTGTTTATAGTAAGTTGCAGATGTATGAGTTCTAGTGGGTCATATACTTTAACTAGTCTGGATGTTAGAGTAGTCTTAATATAGACTAACACTCCTCCACCTTTATTTCCCTTCTGTGCAGTAGCTGGTCTAAAGGTGTGAAAGGCGTTATAACCTTTCATGGCTGGGGTACTCTCAGAGGCATTAAACCATGTGTCCATTACTACACAGGTATCTATACTCTCCAGGGAGAAGAAGGCTTGCAGGAAGTGGAGTTTCCACATATTCAGGATGTATTGGTGTGGATGTTCATTCCTGCTGAAGGCTCGTTAGCCGAGGTACCAGGAACCACCACTAAATTTGTTACATCTGTTTGTCAGAGTTTGTGTGGATTGTGTTCTGGCTCTACCTTCCAATCCTTTTGGTTTTTATTTTTCCAATTATTATCATTTTTCTGTTGGTATCGTGGCATCGTCCTTGGAGAAGGAAGTATGCTGCTAAGTGCTAGGCTTATACCTGCCCAAGACACACAATTAGTGAGCTTAATCATGTCTTGTTTTGTATAGTTAAGGGAGGTACATCTCAGGTCATTAACACCCACGTGGACTATGACTGAGTCCTACCAGTACTTGTAGTTCAGTGATGTGAGAGCCTGTGTGATTTGACAGATCCTAGCCTTGTAAAGGCAGCTAACTGTGACTCTGTCCTTAATCAGTCTGGTGAGGGGAACATTGGTGTGCCTCGCAACAGGATCACCAGTGACCAGTAAGTTTGTCTGTGTTTGCCTTAAGGATTTAGCAGTGGTGGCATTGAGTACAGTGTTACTATGTCTAGCTGTGGGTGGTGTGTTAACAGAGTATTTATGTGATGGCTGAGGACCCTTTCTTTGTTTGTACTGTGCAGGAGATTTTAGTGTTTTAGGAAGATTATCTGTAAGTGCCTCAGCATAAATAGTTTTATGTATAGGGTATTTACCCGGTGCAGTAGATGTGGTGCAAGTGTCACTGGCAACCTCTATAGGATTAGATTTGGTTGTATGAGAGTTTTGCCTCCAGCTTTAAAGTGTATTTACACCTTTTTCATACACTATCTGTTAAGAATAAGTGGGTTGTCAGTGTAAATGAGGCAATAGCTACAATGTTTCAGAATACGTATCTCAATCAGACTGCCCACAGAGAGAGTTGAGAAACACATATTCATGACCACTGATCTAGTAGGAAGAGTGAAGAAAACTTAAATATTGAACAAGTCACTAAGACGAGCAACTTTGATGAGCAGCGCTCAGCTATGAGCAAACAGGATGCACTAGTAGTTAAAACCAAAATCTGTCTAGACAGTAATACCACAAGAGTGCAGACTTCAGACTGGAACAAAGACACTTAGAATAGCATGCACAATAAGTCTTCACCAGCAATTCTCAGCTTAGAAGGGTGTAGACTATCCTTTCCTGCCACAGGAGTTTAGACCACAAACCTTTCTAATGTAAAATAACTGGTTTGGAGTCCAAGTGCTTAAATCAGAACAAAGACCCTTAGAATAACAGGCACAATAAGCCTTCACTAGCAGTTCCAAGCTCATAAGGGTGGAGGCTACCCTCTACTCCCACAAGAGTGTGGAACACAAACCTTCATAATGTAAAATATCTGGTTTGAAGTCCAAGTGCTTAAAACAGAGCTAAGACACTTTCAGAATAACGGACACAATAAACCTTCAACCAGCAATTCCCAACTAAGAAGGGTGTAGGCTATCCTCTCTTGCTAAAAGAGTTTAGACCACAAACCTTCCTAATGTAAAATAACTGGTATGGAGCCTAAGTGTTTAAATCAGAGCAAAGACATTTATAATTACAGCCACAATAAGCTTTCACCAACAATTTCCAGCTCAGAAGGGTGGAGGTTACTCTGTCCTCCCACAAGAGTGTAGACCACAAAACGTCGTGATGTAAAATAACAGGCCTGAAGCCCAAGTCCTTAAAGCAGAACTAAGACAAATTTGTCCAGCTTTGTGTAGTGATCTACATCATTGTGGAAGCAAGTGCAAGCCACTTGGGGGCCTAAGGATGTACAGAAGCACATCAGTATCAATGAGATCTTGGCAGTGATTTACACCTTGAAAGTTTTTAATCATCTATGGACTCCAGGTCCTCCCCAGGTGATTACAGACAACCCCTCAAGGGATATGAGGGCCTTACCATCTGTGCCAGTTGGCAATGATGGCCTGAGAGATGGCTTCTCAGTATTTTGTGATTCTTCAGACTTCATACATCCCATCAGAGTAGAACGTTGTGGCAAACAGACTAAGCAGACCCTGGGGAGACCCACAGAAGTTTAAGATCAAGGCAGTGATATTCCAGGATCTATCTGTTCACCTTCTTTCATGAGAGATAATTAGTGAAGTTCTGTTCCAGACATCCTTGCAGCCATGCTTGGAGGACAGACACATACTTACTTAACTTGGACATGAATATTCCTGTATACTTTTCCACTCTTTCCACTGATTCAGAAGACACGTCTCAAAGTTGAGAGAGAAATGAGAGAGATCATTCTGGTGCCATCTTCTTGGCCCAGGCAATCTTTGCTATCCCTCTTAATGGTATTGGCCAAGGGCAATTACTACAAACTTCCTCACACTCTGGATCTGCCCACATAGTGTCCGGGCGACTGGTGCACCCTGATTTGCTGCTTTGGTTGACAGCCTAGATGATTCAGTCATGACTCAGTTTATCACTTGTTTCATGAGGATGTGCAGTGGGTGCTAAAGGAGGCCAGAAAACCTGCTACTAGAAAATCTTATGTTTAAAACAGATGAGGTTTTCTATGTGGTGCCTAAGTGTAAGCAGAGGGTCCATTGAGGTTAATGTCCCTCTGGTCTTGAAATATTTATGTGAGCTACTTCAAGGTGGCTTATTGTATGCATCCATTAAGGTTAATTTAGTGGCAATCTCCTCATGTCTGCCTATGGATCCCCCTCTTTCTTTTTCTATTTTGGTAAAAGTTCATGAAAGGAGTATTACATATGTGATCCTCTTGCAAACAAATTCCTTTGTGGGATCTCAACTATGTTCTGAAAACATTGACATTACCATCTTTTGAACCAACAGTTCACACTGATCTTAAGTTATTAACTTATTGCTTTAACAACTACAAGGCAAGTTTCTGAGCTGCAAGATCTCATGTTTTAACACCCTTACCTTATTTTCAACAAGGATAGTGCTGTGTTGCATACTAATTCTTCTTTCATGATGAAAGTGGAGTCAGAGTTCACTCTTGATCAGTTTAGTAATCTCCCTGTGCTCTTTCCAGAAGCTAAGAATGAGGTAGAGAGTATACTTTATACCTGGATGTGCATCAGCAGCTCATGTACTACCTTGACAGAACAAAGCACTTTAGGATGGCTGAAAGGCTTATTTCCTTCTGAAGAGCAAAGAAAGGTCAACATGCCTCTAAGCAAACAAACTATTGCACTTTAGTTGTCCTTTGGTATTTTTTCTTATACCTACCATGGAAAGTCAAATGCAGACAAGGTAAAAGCACATTCTACCAGGGCCTTTTACTCTTCTGTGACATATTAGAAAGGAGTGTACTATAAACGTATTCTAGAGGCAGCAGCTTGATTCTCCATCAATACCTTCACTAAGCACTACAAGCTGGATACTTTTTCTAGATCCAGAAAGGTTTTGCAAGGGCTATTCTACAGGGGCTCTTGGACCCTCATCCTTCCTCCCAGGATGGGTAAACTTTGGGGAATCTACCCATATGTTAAGTCAGTGTGTTTGTTGAACGTAATACAATTGCACAGATATTCATAGAACAGACTTGCCTTACTGGCAGTACCCTCCCACCATCCCCCATTATTTGGATGTACATAGCTTGACAGTTGCTGATGTTTTTTATTTAGCAGCTTTTGGTGTGTGTGTGTGTGTGGTTTTTACTTTGGAACAGTAGGTGTTTGCAAAACTTATACTTCATTCTGCTCTTCTTATTGAGGCAAAGAAATAATTGAAGGTCTTCTGTCTGTGGGTGTAAAAGACTGTCTTCCTTCTGGCAGCTGATTGTTCCTTCCCACCCACAAACGAGCTGTAAACATTTCCAGGCAAACAATGTTAAACTTCTACCCTTTGGGGCATACGATGCATAACTTAGTCCATGTTAGTTCTGCAAGTCCCCCATTTAACAATCTCAGCCAAACATCTCATACCATAACCATTGCCTTCATCTTCAACTCCCTAATGCCTCTACGTGCCCTGATGACTATACCCTTGAAATTAAGTATATATCATTGGCTTCAAACAATTACATCACCAGTGTTGGCTGCAAATTTTGCTTTCTTTTTAAGATCGTCAAGATCCACGCTATGGTAGTTAAACCACTGTATTTGGTCTCTAAAATACCCCTCAGCCTGAATTACTCTTTGCTGTACTCCAAGTTTATCCAAATACTTGCCTTCTTTAATTGTTCCCAATATATTATTTGGGTTTTGTTTCTTACTCAGTTTGCCGTCCCTCAACATCACATTTTGGGAAAACATTAACAGTGACTTTCTCTGCTTGAGTATTTTTTCTGAGTCAAAAGTCCTTTCAAGACAGTAACCATCTTAATGGTCTTTCCAAAGAATCTGAAGGAAACTCTGACATTTCCCCTGCTTCTTTCTCACTGAGAAGTACTGTACTGCATTTATTCCATTTTATAACTTTGACATTGTATTAAGTAAAAGATTTTAAATTGGGTAGACTCAGAATATAGATATGGATCTGAACCCCGTAGCTTTTCTATAGTCTTTGCTAGGACTATTTTTGTCAAGTTACACCCTGGGCTTTGCACACTGTCATATGAAATCTGACATGATACTGATTACTGATGCACAAAATAAAAAGTTGCCTTGTAGCAAAAAAGAAACAACCACCAGTATATCCAACACATTTAATGAAACTCCGACGTCTCGACCAAAGCCTCCAAGGAGTATCACACAAAGTAAAAAACTTGCTCCAAATATACACATACAAATACATCAGTTAAACAAAAATACAATTAAAGAAGTACTCTCCAATTACAGTCTTCATTTAGTCCCCTTGGAGACAGACTGTCAGATTTTAAAATGTAAGTAGATTATTTTAAAAGCAACTGTTTCTTGATAAAAGAAACATCAAACCTAGATTTTTGTATTTTTTCCAAAACAGTGCCTTGTAGCCCTTTACTTTCTCCGTCATGAAACAAACTAAAATGTTCAGCTATAGAGCTCTCTGCTTTTTTATTAGCAATATCCCTCACATGCTCTAAAATTCTAGTTTTAAAACACCTTTTTGTTTCCCCAATATAAAATTTGTTGCAAGGACATCTCAAGGCATATATAACACCTTCAGTATTGCAAGTAAAATGGCCACAAGTTCTAAAAGAAACATTATTTATTCTAGGAAAAGTTTTTATTACATACTTGCAAGCCTTGCACTCGCCACAAACAAATGTACCGAACATTGTCAAACTATACGGTATATTGGGAGATGGAATACTGAATTTACCTCTTACCAAAAAATTCTGTATACTTTTTCTGTAGGAAAATGCTAGTGCTTTGTTCAAGCACTCTGAAGCATCCCTTAGAGATGTCATATATTTCCAGGATTGTCTAACTTGATCTATTATTTTTGGACTAAGGCAACTGTATGTTGTAGTAAAAAAATATAATGTTATGTTGTCCATCTCACCTTCCTTCTTTCTGGTTGGGTTCGGAGCCAATCTCAGCTCTGACTCGGCCACTTCTAAAGCTCGAAAAGTCCTTACTGGTTCGAGGCTAGCCCCTTATCCCAGCATGCTTAGTGGTAGCTACCCAGATCTCGTTTGCCGTTTGCAGCTTTGAGATTGTCTTCTGCTGGCTCAGGCTAAGTAGTGATAATTTTCTATAAAAATTCTTATTGTTTAGAGTTTAGTGATTACTCCTTCTAATAACCCCTATCCTCGTTGCTTTTGTTTTTGTTGCTGTTAGGCCGTCATTTTCTCTCAGGCTATAACCAGTGTGTTGTTGTCAGCAGCCCGTTTTTCTTGAGGGTTTTCTCTTGTCCTGTTATCCCTCCTTGCTACCTAGGGAGAAGCCGTTTTAGTTAGAGGCCTTCTCCTTTTGGGAGCAGTAGCCATTTAACATAGAGGCTAACCCCCCCCCCCCTCTTTCTAAAAAAAAAAAAAAAAAAAAAAAAAAACCAACAATCTCCAAGTTGTTAGTCCTGTCTTTTGTGGTGTTTATAATGTCTAAAAAAATACCTAAGCAGTCAGGGTTCAAGAAATGTGACTCGTGTTGCCAGAAAATGTCCCTTACGGACGGGCACACGAGTTGTGTGTATTGTCTAGGGGCGGTCCACCTGCAGGACTCGTGCTCTCTTTGCCATGCCTTTAGTGCATAGGTTTTGCAGGAGAGGCACAACAAACTTATTTTGAGAGGGTTATTAAAACCCCAGGTTGAAGTAGTATCGGAGACTCAGCCCTTAAAAAAATCCGATGACAAACTGACATCTTCGTCGGCTGCATCTTCCGTGCTGACAAAGTCTAGACCCAAATCTTCAGAACCTTCGGAGCGGATTCTTGGCTCCGAGGCAATTTTTTCTCTGGTGGCTCCATCCGTGTCGGACCTAAAAGAGATCGAGATCTCCTTTGCTGGACCCGGTGAGATCTGTGCCTCAGTCTCCACTGTTGCAGTCAGTGGCAGGTAGTCACCAGTCCTCGGCCCACTCCTTTCAATCATCCAGGAGTTTATTGGATGATGATGTGGAGAGAGTGATGAAAAGGCTGCTCAAGACACGGGTATTTGCTGAATTGTTGTTGAGCCCAGCCGAGAAGGAAGTGACGCCATTGTCCGAACCAGTCTCTGTTTCTATTCCACCTCTGACTGCGTCCAGTTTGGAGCCGGTGTGCATGGAAGTAGTAGTGGCGGAACCATCGGTTCCAACAACCCTTGCCTTGTCGGTTCCGACATCTGGTCCGACTTCCTTGATAGTCTGGCCTGTCGAGGAGTCTGGGCGCCGAGACTCTTTCATCGGCTCTGAGGGGGGAAGTGGCATTGCACCCTTGCCTGACCCCACTCTCCCCCTTGGAGCCTTGGTGCAGGTGAGTTCGGTTCCTACATCTGCCTCAGAGCTGTCGCCTTCAGTGCAGCGGAGGTTTCCAGGCTCCTCGGAACCAGACCCTCCCTATCTTCCAAGTCGGCTAACTTGCTAGCGACCCTAACCTCCATTGTTAACTCCTCCATATGCCTGATTTCTTAAGCAGCATATGGAGCGAGTAGGGCTGCAGGCACAGGATTGGCTCTTCGCAGATACTCCTGGACGCGCCTTTGTCAATTTGCAGAGTCCTTCAAGTCCTCCTTTATGAATGCCCTGTTTGATGGCTCGGCCTTGTTTGGGCCCCAAGTTAGAGAGACTCTTACCAGGAGTGAACAAGATGGCAAAACTCTCTCGGTCATAGGAGTCCTTTTCTCCACTCCATCCAGGCCTTATCCCAAAGGCCAAAAGAGTTGTAAAATGTGATTCCATAAGTCACAGGGAGCTTCGCCGGACACTCATGGAGATAATTCCCCCAGGGGCAGAGAGGGAAATAATAATGGGAGATGCCGGCCTCGCGGCGGGGGGGGGGGGGGGTCTGCAACAGGGCGACAGGGATACATTCTCTGCCAGGCCCTTTCAGAATCCCTGAAGGATTGCCTGACTGCCCACGTCTGGAGGCAGTCAGGGGCAGAATATCACTGTACCCAAAAGCCTGGCAAGATATAACAGAAGACACGTGGGTATGGTGCATAATATCCAGGGGTTACAAAATTCTCTTCTCCCAAACACCCCCAAGAAGTGAAAAATGATCAATTCCAGATGTTCCATCCAGTCTTTGGGATCAAACAGCCTTGGAAGTAAAATGCTTGCTGCAAAAAAGCACCATTCAGGAAGTCCCCACAGACCAGATTGGATCCGGAACTTACTCAAGGTTCTTTTTATTTCCAAAAAAGAGAGGGGACTGGAGACCAATCCTGGATCTCAGCAAGTTAAACAGGGCAGTAAAGAAGACCAATTTCCAAATGGTGGCACTGCAGTCCATTCTACCCTTTTTTGGGTCAGGACGATTGGATGGGCTCTATCGATCTCCAGGATGTGTACTACCATATAAAAATGGACAGGCAGTCCAGGAGACATTTACGCTTCTGGCTGGAAGCCAGTCATTACCAGTTCAGAGCTCTGCCCTTTGGTCTCACCACAGCCCCCAGGGTGTTCACCAAATGCATGGCAGTAGTGACGGCTCACCTGAGACGTTTGGGATTCCAGGTGTTTCCCTACCTAGATGACTGGCTCCTCTCTGCCACCACTGAGCATCATCTCTTAAGGGCCAGGAACCACACGATTCATACTTGTGTACGTCTAGGAATCACAATAAACTATGAAAAATCTGATTTGTTGCCCTCTGTGTATTACTTTCATAGGTGCTCAACTAAATACAAGAGGCATGATAGCCACCTCCCACAGGAAAGGGTGCTTACCATTCGACATCAGGTCTCTATGCTCTTGTCAAAGTCAAAGGTTCAGGCACGGTTAGTCCTAAAGGTCCTAGGCTTGATGGCGGCTGCCATTACCCTAGTCCCGTTAGCTCGTTACCATATGAGGATTCTGTAGTGGCTCCTTTTCACTCAGTGGTCTTATCAGGATCTACCAATGTTGCACATGATCTTAATCACTGATGCTTGCAAAAAAGATCTACAGTGGTGGCTCCTCTCTCCCCTAATCATTCTAGGCAGACCCTTTGTAGCCCCTCATCCGGTAGCCACAGTGACCATGGACGCTTCCCAGATAGGGTGGGGGGGCGTTATCTGGGAAGGACTGTCCACGGAACTTGGCAACCTCATGAGTACCATTTGCACATCAGTGTCCAGGAGATGAGAGCAGTGTTATTAGCATTGCAAGCACTTCACGACCCTCTTCCTTTGGGCTATATATCAATTCAGACGGACAACATGTCAGTGGTGTGGTACATCAACAAACAGGGCAGAACCAGATCTTACCCCTTGTGTTGGGAGGCCCTTCGAGTATGGCAATGGGCGATTTCCTCTCGGCATTTCTGGTTGCAGCACACATCCCGGGGAAGTCCAACGTGATAGCGGACAAGCTCATCAGGGCAATTCTCATGCCCCATGTGGTCTCTGAAACAAGATATGGCAGATATGATCTTTCGCAGATGGGGCCAGCCATATTGGGATCTTTTTGCCTCACACCTAAACAAATGCAGCAGCTACTTTGACCTAGTTTCCCCACCGGGACAGTCACCCAGAGATGCACTTATCCACGATTGCCTCCCTTTCCTCTAATTCCAAAAGTTCTTCAGAAAGCAACGTTGTTGAGTCGCAAGCTGATCCTCATTGCCCCTTACTGGCCTCGTCAGATATGGTTCCCATTCCTTTGGCATTACCTGCAAGAGGAGCCTTGGATTCTGGACCCAGTTCCAGATTTTCTGACACATCAGTTGGGTGCTCTTCATCCCTCCGTTCAAACTCTCAAGTTGACAGCTTGGTTTCTCCATTTCCAGTCCTAGCCAGGCTTCCGGATATCTCACTTATGGTTCAACATATTTTAGTCTCTTCTCACAAACCAACTACTAGGAAACTTTACGCAAGTAAATGGAAGAGATTCTCTTTCTAGGCCAAGCAAAATGACATTGATCCCTTTACAGCACCAATTTCAAAAATTTTGGACTTCCTGGCCGAAACCTTGGAGAAAGGAGCAGCGGCTGTTATGATTTGAGTTCAACTGGCTGCTATTTCCAATTTTCATGTGGGCCTTCTAGGTTCTAACATCATGTCCCACAAGCTATGTAGGGCATTTTTGAAAGGTGCTACCCTATTAAGGCCTCCCATCCGAGAACCTCTCCATCCTTGGGATTTAAATTTAGTACTAGCGGCTCTAATCCTCCCTCCATTTGAACCAGCCACTTCTTGTCCTCTAAAATTCTTATCATGGAAGACCCTCTTTCTGATTGCAATTACTTCAGCTAGGCACTTTCTATCCGCCCCCCTTATATGATTTTTCACAAGGATAGAGTATCTCTTAGAACAAATCCTTCGTTTTTACCAAAAGTCTGTTCAGAGTATAATTTGAATCAGTCATTTGAACTCCCTGTATTCTTTCCAAATTATGGCAACAAGGCAGAGTACAAGCTACATCAATTGGATGTCCACAGGCAGTTACGATTTTTTCTTTAAAGAACCAAGGACATCAGAAAATCAAATCAGCTGTTTGTATCCTTCTCACAGAGTAAGCAAGGCTCACCTGTTTCCAAAGTGACTTTGTCAAAATGGCTGTCCAATACTATTACTTATGCTTATGAGTCTCTGAATGTGTCTGTCCTGGGAAAGGTAAGGGGACACTCTACTAGGTCCTTGGCTACCTCCATAGCTTTTCAAGCCAAGCTTCCATTAGATACTATTTGTGTGGCAGCAACATGGTCTACTCCCCAGATCTTCATTAATCATTGCATAGTGGACGTGGCCTCTCGGAACAGGGCATCTTTTGGTTCCACTGTTCTGAAGTCTCTTTTCCAGTGAGCCACCCAGGATTTAGGTGCTGGGGACGCTGTCCCAACCAGAAAGAAAGAAGGCAAGATGGACAACATAACATAAAGATGTTATGTTCTTATAACGTTCCATGTTTGTTGTCCTTTATCTTGCCTTCCTTCTTGCATCTCTCCCTCCTTCCCCCATCGTGGATGATTGAGAGGAATTTCCTTTTCAGCTGATTTTGATTTTCAACTGTTGGTATAGTCTTTGTCACCACTGTTGTTCTGTTTTTTCGGTACAAGGAAAAAGTATTGTTTGGTTACTTCCTTTATTTGGAAATTTATAGTTCTCCTGTCTAGTGGTTAGTTGTTACAAATGAGATCTGGGTAGCTACTGCTAAGCATGCTGGGATAAGGGGCTAACCTTGAGCCAGTAAGGACTCTTCGAGCTTTAGAAGTGGCTGAGTTGGAGCTGAGATCTTCTCCGAACCCAACCAGAAAGAAGGAAGGTGAGATAAAGGACAACAAACATGGAACGTTATGGTAAGAACATAACTTCTTTTTTTCATTTGTCTCTTTCTTATGCACAGCCCCAGTGTATTATCCATCCTAGTTACTTTTTTGGTGTCCATTAACTCTGTGTATGAATTTCTGCCAACTATCATGTATTGTCTTCATATCATAGCCCCTATTTTTAAACAATTCTATAGTTTAATCTAGTTCTTGTTTGTGATACTCTTTAGTACTACATAGCTTATACAAGCTAAAAAATTCTCAAAAGGAAATAGCTTATATTGTATGGGGTGGATGGCAGCTTTCACCATACAAAAATTGTGCGTCTTCACTAAATTTCCTGTGGACTGAAGTTTTTAAAATGTTTTCATCTGAAATGTCTACTATGACATCTAAAAAAGGGACACAAGTTCCAATTTTCAGACTGTCAAATTTTAGTCCAAATCTATTATTTTGTAAGGCAGCTATAAATTCATCAGCTAGTTCTTTCCCTCCCTCAACCAGAAGAATGAGGTAATCAATAAATCTGTAATATTTGACAACATGTTTATGCAAAAAAGAATTTCTATATAAATGTTCCCTTTCGAACAAGCCCATACTAAGGTTGGCATACTTGGGGCCAAAGGCTGCCCCATGGCAGTGTCTTGTCTCTGATGGTATAACTCGTTATTAAATTCAAAAACATTTTTTGTTAAACAGAAGTGGACAAGCTCTACAATATATTCTGTAGCAGGACTGTTTCCCAAAAAGCATCTTATTGCCTCAATACTAAAACTATGCTGGATGCTGGTGTATAAACTCTTTACATCTATTTTCACCCAAAACATGTTACAATTCCACTTAATAGTGCTTATTTTTTCCAGAAAATCAAACACTTCACGAATATATGAAGGTAACGTGCAAACTTTGAGAAACAAGTAACTGTGAATAAACTGTCCTACTTTGTTTAAGAAATAATTACGTCCTGGAACTATAGGCCTGTCTGGGGGCTGCCTAAGAGCCTTATGTAACTTAGGAAGACAATAGAAATAAGCCATTTTACAATTTTCTGCATTAAACTTTTTGTGATATCTTCCTCAGAAAAATAGCCTAGTCTATAGCCCTTGCGCAACAAATTTTCATACTCCTTTAATGCATTTTCATACATAATATTATCAACTTTTTTACAAACATTAGTATTCATCAAATGCTCCTGGCATGTAGCTAAATATTGAATGTAAGACATTATCACCAGTTTGTTGCCTCACTTCTGTTACTTAATGCTTTCAGTGACTTCCATTCTAGTAATGTTGAATTGTAATTAAGGTTATACATTTCTTTTTTAAATTTTAAATACTTGTTATTCACAGCAAAATTAAGCATTACAGAGAAATGTATAATACCTTCATTTAAAAAGGTGGAATGAATGCGCTACTGTGTTTAACATGACTTATATCAAAGAGATAGTAAGCATTAGACTCAATATAAGAATCACATGAATAGAAACTGCCATTTAAAGTGCTAGTGCTACTATCCAAAACATTTTCTTTAACCTCATTGTTTACATCTCTAAAATAATATTTCAAATGTAATTTCCTGCAGAATTTAAAAAATATCACATTTCAGTTCATGCAACCGTGGAATAATTGTAGGTATAAATTTTAAACCCTGGTTCAACACAGCAAATTCAGTCTCAGAAAGAAAATATCTAGATAAATTCGCAGCATAGCCACTTGAAACATTGCAACAGGGAGATTTACCATTTACCTCGCTTATAGCGTTGTGGTTGATGTTGTTCCCAAAATCACATGTTGCCCTGCCCCCCCCCATAACTTTGTTGTACATTACGAAAGGTTTTTTGAAATTGTTCTGTTTGCTGAGCTGCTGGCAATGATGGAAATTCTCTCTTCTCCCCTTCATCCTCTTCAAATGATGTATATTGTCCCTCTGATGTCTGATGCTAAATAAGAGGAGTCTTGTGGTTTTAAGTTGTTTCCTGGTTCTGAAAACCTGACATGATTGTGTGTCTTTTTGAGATTATTCTTGCTTGCAAAAGCATTACCCTCTCATAATCCCTGACATCACAAAGTAACTTGCCCTTCTTTCTGTCAATGATTTCTGCTTCATATGTTTTTAATTTATCATTAATGTCCATTAAGAATTTGTCCAGTGTGTCAGCAGTACTGCTAGATGATAGTATGCAACATAATGCATGAATAAATTCTTTAAGTTGTTTGTGTTTCACTCTGTCTCACTCTAGCAAAATCTGGACCCATTCAAAGGTACATTTATGGGCAGCTGCTACCCACCGCTTATGAAACACTACATCAGTCTAATTTTCTAAGTTAAAGGGCAGGGAGGCAGTCTTTGTATGCTCTTAGACCCCTAGGGGTAATACCAAGTTGCAGTCTCTTTCCAGATATCTTTCTCAAGTTGCTCAAAAAGTAACTTTCTGCTGTTAAGGAAACATGTAGCTGGCGACCCACATTGTTAAACGCATTAGAATGTCGTTTACTTCTCTTCCCATTTCTCCCAAGGATGATGTAAAATGTTAACCATTGCCATTGTTCTGGGGGCTATTCTGTTCCATAGAGCGAATTACAAAGCCATCTAGTGAACGCTGAAAATTATCCACAGTGCTGTCACAAAAAACTCAAGGCAAGTTAAAAGCTGGACTCACTGGCCATGAATACAAGTAAACCAACTGATACACAAAACAAAAGTTGCCTTGTAGCAAAAAAGAAACAACCACCAGTATATCCAGCAAGTTTAATGAAACTCTGACGTCTCGGCCAAAGCCTTCACGGAGTATAACACAAAGTAATTGACACTGATTACTGCCTCTAAAAAGGTCTTGGGTGAGTCATTAAAGAATGCCTGAAAAGCATACGGCAACACCAGTTACAGGAAAATTTAATCCTGAATTGTTTAGTGAAGCTCAGGATCATTTTCCATTTCATAACTTCTTTTTTAAGCCTTTTTAGGAATTGCTCATATGTGTTCTTAATCACCATCTCCATGTTTCTCTTTAACCAAACCCCTAAACATTTAATGTAACAAACTTCCCAGAAATTTGGATATACTTGCATAAACTGCACCAAATGGATTGTAACTTGTTTTTTGCATATTCTTAAAACAAACATTCTTAAACTTTCTAAATAAGCAGCTATCGTAATACAATCAATTTTGAGTATTTTTGATATATGTCGACTTTGTGTTACTAGCGTTTAATAACCTGTGTCAAGTATTCTCAATGCATATGTGCATTTTTAGTTATCTGTGTTGTTTCTGAATATATACATACTTCTCTTAAAATATTCTTGCTGTATACCTTTCTATGCTCTAAGTAAATGAATTTGTAATATCTTGAACACCAATTTTGAATCTCCTAGTTATCAGTGTTGTTAAGCTTCCAGATAAATAGGAATCTTTGTAACCTCAGTGTTAAACATATAATAAACCTGGTGGACTTTCTACAACTAGTGTATAATAAAAGCTATTAAATCTTATTAAAGCATACATTTTTAAAATGTTTTTAAGTACTATTTCTCATAACCTTATTACCTGTGTAAACTTTACTAAATTTGTAAACAAGTATTTATATTAAATGCTTTCATTATGACACACTATGTTAAATTAGTATTAGTTCTGTTAACTATCTAAATGCAGTTGACATTAAGGCAATGAGTTGCTAAATATTTTCATTCTGTAGTCTTTGATGTGCTTTTGTAAGCCGCGGTGGTGCAGCGGTAGCATTGTCGCCTCACAGCAACAGGTTCTCCCGTTCGATTCTCGGCTGGAGCACCTTCTATGTGATGTCTGCATGTCCTCCCCGCTGTCGAGTGGCCTGCGAAAGACATGCGTGAATGGGCGTGCCTTCGTTGAAGGTTGGGTGTCGAGCTGGCACCGGAAAAATCTACTGCCAATCATTAGCAGACAAGAGTTCCGCTGTGGTGACCCCTAACCGGGAAAAGCCGAAAGAAGAACAACAAGTCTTGGATGTGCTTTCCTTAAATTCTACTTGTAAGTTGAGCAACAAGTCACTTAACCAGGCAGTGTTCCCAGATCACTCCTTAAAAGGGATGCTAATATCCAGTGGGCTTAACTGGTTAACAAACAAATTGCTTGTCTTTAAGGTAGAAAAAAAGACATGCTAGCATATATTTTCTTATGCTTGCAAAGACTGATGATATACACAATTCATAATCACACAAGTTATGTTTTGTAAGGATCATTTTTAATAATTGTTAGATATTGAAGGGATACATTACATACAAATAGTGGCATAACAATCAACATCCATTGCATCAGCTCAGTTTAGCTCTTCATCTGTGCGCTGGGTAACCTTTCAAAAAGCACATTTTAAAAATCTCCAGAAAAGTCATCTGGTACACAGTTCATGTAAAACTTTCCAGCCTGTCCAGGTAGTTTGTTCCAGGTATTACATGTTTAAACAATTGCCTCTTCTCACTCAAATCTACTAATTTTTCCTACTTACCCTGTGTTTGTGCAGCATCAACATCCCTCAGTTTTTTTAGATGCGTTTTGTTCCCATGCCTGATCATAAAGGCATTCCCAATCGGACTCTGTCCATTCATTCATGTTGTATTAGGAATCAATAAACACTGTTGGCCAGCAGATGCGTGAAACAGTAAAAAATAATGGTACTAAGTAGTTTGCTGATTATACATTTCCTTTAATAATTAGACCGGTTTCGGCAATAAAGTATAAGCCTTCATCAGTGATACACAGTAAAAAAACCTCAGGACATTACTCATGAATATTTATAAGAATGCCTGACCAATGAGAAATGAAACCTTGCATAATTAATAATGGTATATTCTTACTACAAAAACAGAAAAACTGATAATAAACATTATTAAGTCAGTGTGTTCATGGGTTCACCACATTACAGCCTATGATTATATAACATATAAATAGTACAATATCTACGAAATAATAAACATAAATAAATACACCACAGATGCAGGTGTATTATATATAAAAATATGTATATAATCATACAGAAAACACAAGATAAATTGGTAACACTGACGTTCTCAATAAATTTGTGGTTATTAATGAGCAATCATGATTATCCGACATCTACTAGGGTATCCACAGGAACCTGAAATACATAAATATGAAAATATTTTATTTTATATCATGACACTTAAAGTGACTATAAATATTGTTAGTAATAAATGATCATTCAATCATGGTATAACACAAAAAATTGTTAATCGTAAGTGATCATTCAAACCTGGTGGAAAAAGTGCTCCCAATGTGGTAATCCAATATCTTTCTTTATGGTTTAGAATGCTATGCCAACCTTGAGTATTGTTACGATCTCCTGTGATTCTGTCAATAATCATCAATGTGTATTGGGCCTGTTGATGTTTCAAAGTATGTCGAAAAAGAGCATTGTGGTATTTCTTGTTTTTGATATCACTTCTGTGTTCATTAATGCGTGTCCTCAATGGTCTGGATGTCTGACCCACATAGAAAGCAGAACAGTGACAAGTGGCCAAATAGACCACCCAACTGCTACTGCAATTGCCAAATATCTTGCAATCATACACTTTGCTGGTGTTTTGACTGGAAAATTGTGTGGATTTGCAAATTTGTTTACAAGACCCACAGTGTTCACATGCAAAGGTTCCCAGCAGTTTGTCTCCAGACAATGTGAGTTATTGGTATATGGCCCCACCACTTTCTTTGTGTTTGAAATGACTAAACAATGAGCCCAAAGTCTTGCCTCTTCTATAGCTGAATTGACACTGAGATCCCAATATTGGTCTTAGCTGATTATTGGCCAATAAAATATTCCAATGTTTATTAATGATGCTGCGAATAGCTTTATGGTTTCTACCAAAAGTAGTGACCAATCTAATAGAAGATACAGATGATTCCCGAGGCTCAGTTTGATATTGCAATAGTGTGTTCCTATCCATACTTGTTGACCAATCCCAGGCCTTGACTAAATCAAGTTGTTTATAGCCTCTGCTAACAAATCTCCTGAACAAATCCTGACTAACTTTCTCATATTCAATATTGGTGGAGTTGATACGTTTCATCCGCATAAATTGGGACTTAGGAATATTGCGGATTGTATGGCGTGGATGCATGCTGGAGGCGTGCAATAAAGTATTATATTGGGGATATTTACGGAAAGTCCAAGTGTTAAGAGTATGATCCACATTTCTACTAACCGTAACATCTAAAAAGTTAATAGATTGTAAATCATAGGTCACCGTAAATTCTATACCCCAGACATTGCCATTGAGGTAACCCAAATACGTGGCATCTGCATGCCACACCATCCAGCAATCATCAAGATATCTCCGCCAGATATCAATTTCCACCAAATAGATGTTATGTAATGGTTCATAAATCATACATTCTTCAAAGAAGGCCATAAATAGATCGGCATATATGGGAGCAAATGAAGCTCCCATAGCCGTTCCTTGAAGCTGCCAATAGCATTCCCCATGAAAATAAAACACATTTTTATTTAACACATGTTCGGTCATACATATTAATTGTGTGTTAAAGCCAGGAAGATACAGAGCAGATCGGTCTAACCAGTATTTTAATGCTTGGAGACCCGCCCAATGTGGAATGCTTGTATATAAGGCCTTAACATCCAAAGAACACATAAGCCAAGTGAGTTCCAACTGAACCTCCTGTATAATCTTTAAAAATTGTGTGGTATCATGTAATCTGGCCCTGACTAAATTCAATAAAGGTTTGAGATACTGTGTCAGAAACATAGATAATGGTTCAGTCAATGAACCTATACCAGAGACAATTGGTCTACCAGGTGGCTTTGAAAGTGATTTATGAATCTTAGGAAGGAGATACAAAATCTGTTTTTGTGGATCCTGGATAGTGAGATGCATGACACAAGTCTTGCTAATGATCCCTTCTTCCTCAGCTAAATTTAAAAAGGAATCAATTTCCTTTTTGAAAACAGGAGTGGGATCAATCTCCATATGCATGTAGCATTTGGTATCTGATAATTGTGATCTACCCTCACTAAGGTAATAATTCATGTTAAGAACCACAACTGCTCCACCCTTATCAGCTGGTAAAATTGCAATATTATGGTTGTGACGTAATTGTTCCAAGGCCAATATTTCCTGAGGTGATAAATTATGACCCAGTATGGAGTATTCCTTGTGTTCAAAATGCAGGTCCCTAAGTACTGATTGCATAAAAATAGAAACGTGTTTGTTCACGGGCGGCTGAAAATTAGATTTAAGAAATCTAAATTCTGTGGATCTTTGAGACTCCCTGTCATGGAAAAACAGTTTCAAATTTAAATTACGACAAAAACTGATAATATCATTGACAGTATGGTATTCATCTGAAAAAAACCCAGGGACATATCCAAGTCCTTTATTCAGTAGTTGTTCCTGTAAATCAGACAAATTTAAAACATTATGATATTCAGTACAAGTTACGTTATGAATTTCTATATTAGTCCCTCTAGGGAATTGTGTTTTATGTTTGTGTTTACGTCCCCCTCTACGCCTGACACCATGTCTAAAGGGACAGACATATTAGTTCTTTTCTGTATAGGGGATTCTCTGTGCCCAGTGCTGTCATAATCAGTTAGGGAGGAATCTTCCCCTGAAGTGCTAGTATTTGGTCCATCACTAGTCTTGAGAATCGACCTTGGTCGTTTTTTAGTCCTAACCATTGTTGTGCCCTGATCAGCATTGACAAACTTGACATGCCTTTGAACCTCAAGTGGGCGTCCTCTTTGGTAATCTAAGCTATCACTATTGAATTTTCTAATTTTCCTTTGTTTAGTTATTGTCTCATGATTTGTCAAATCCTTTGATAATTTATTAATATATTGCTGGAAAGTAGGAAGTGACTCAAATTTTTTGCATTCATCACACATAATTTTGACCTCACGGATATTAGTATCAACCATTCTACCATAGTATTGCGCAAGTATATTGACAAATAGCATGGATGCCTGTTGCAAGGCTTCTTTCCATTCTTGATTAAGTCTGTCCTCTGGTCTCCCCACTAAAGGTTGTAACCGGACCCTAAGTCCTCTGGGGGCAATGTTCTTGCTTAAATAAGCATTAAACAATTTAAGGTGCCAAATATTGGATCTTAAACTTTTTAGTCCCTTAGTAAGGGACTGAAATGCCAAATCAGTGTCTTGGGGTAATTGTTGTCCAAACTCAGATGGATTACTGCCTGGCGAGGACCCAATACCAAACACACCAATGTCCTCCCGATCGGCACAAAATCCTGACAATATTTTGTCTAAATCCATGCTGCCAATACAAAGTATTGAGGCCAAACGTGTAAACAAAACCAGAGACAATAATCTATGGTAGTCCAAAACAGCCAACTACAAATACTATAAATGCTAAACAGGGCACAACAACAGTAATCAAAGGACCTATAATAAATATATGTTTAAGTATAGTTCAAAACATGTAATGGTCCAAATACTGCACAGTTGTAAATTGCAATCAATCAAAAAGCAATTATGACAGTACTATAATGTGTACACAGTTTCAACAAGTCACAGGAAATATAGGCAATGTATCTTGAAGTAAGAATGGGTACAATTACTTGACCCAAAAACAGATAATAATGATGAACTAAAGTTCAAATAGACCCTCAAAAGAGATGTGACTTAGTATACTGTACCAAAGCATGTATAAAATTCACCTTCCCCTAATCAGGCTTAAAGTATAAAGATTATACACAAAAATAGTACAAGAATCAGTATACCAAACATATAGAGAAACAGTTCAATGAAAATGAATCCAGGTTGCCAAGCCTATAGTGCATGTAACCTGATAGCTGTTACCTAAATAAAAACAATAGATTTGTATGTCCAAAAATCTCAAACTGTGTTCACAAAGGCATATATAAACTTGCCCTGAAAACTAGTGTATTAATATGTCCTGCAGATGTAACTTTCGGCATATAAATCCACAAATAATGCAACCACAGGGTCTTAGTGGATATAAAACAGTAGTAAACAGATAAACAGGTCACAATATTAATTCAAATTATTCATCTGTATCCACAAAGATTATTTAGTTCAAGATATATGCCCCTATCAAGCAAAGAGGAAGAGAATCAAAAAAACAAAAATGCTTGTATATCATAGTACACACAGAACATATAGATTTACAAGAAAACTTCCTTGTCCATATACTAAAATAAAGTGTCAATGTTCCAGAAGAACTGTTGGAACTCACAATACCAGGGTCATCGTAATTTGGTTTCCTTTATGGCAATAGTAATATGTCCATTAGTTCAGATAACAATCCACCAAACTGTAATCGATTAATCCAAATAGCAGTCTGCTAGATGTAAAACAAACCGCCGATGAAAAATGTCACCACGAACACCAAAAAAAGTGTAGCAAAAGTTGCAGAACTCCACCCAAATTCGTAAAAGATACACAATCATGAACAAAAAATGTCCAAGAATCAGAGAAACCATATACATACACGTTGGTTTGCTAAGCAGTAGTGGCTAAACAAAAGTCAATTGCTATTAGCTCCGAACTACAAAAGCGACATCATAACATCCAATGTTTAGATAAATACCTCCAAAAATACTGAGAAACACGTAAATGTAGTCCTGAAGCCCCAGTGAACGAATGTAATCCAAAGGCCCAGACGTTGGTAAAAAACAATCTTCTGCCACGTGTATGCCATATAAAATAGAAACGAAAAATGGTGAACCACACTGCAACACACTGAATAAACGTAATACTTCTCAACTGATGCTGGAATTCTCATTAGCTTAGATGTAAAAGTTCAGGGGAAGAATCCTCCTAGATGAAAACAGTACTGAACACGAACCTACAGTATAGCCAAAAGACTGCAATCAAACACTGTGCTATGCACGTAGATACTGCACGGCCGGATCAAACCAAAAAACACTGTTGGCCAGCAGATGCGTGAAACAGTAAAAAAATACTGGTACTAAGTAGTTTGCTGATTATACATTTCCTTTAATAATCAGACCGGTTTCGGCAATAAAGTATAAGCCTTCATCAGTGATACATCTCTTTTGAGGGTTTATTTGAACTTTAGTTCATCATCATTATCTGTTTTTGGGTCAAGTAATTGTACCCATTCTTACTTCAAGATACATTGCCTATATTTCCTGTGACTTGTTGAAACTGTGTACACATTATAGTACTGTCATAATTGCTTTTTGATTGATTGCAATTTACAACTGTGCAGTATTTGGACCATTACATGTTTTGAACTATACTTAAACATATATTTATTATAGGTCCTTTGATTACTGTTGTTGTGCCCTGTTTAGCATTTATAGTATTTGTAGTTGGCTGTTTTGGACTACCATAGATTATTGTCTCTGGTTTTGTTTACGTTTGGCCTCAATACTTTGTATTGGCAGCATGGATTTAGACAAAATATTGTCAGGATTATGTGCCGATCGGGAGGACATTGGTGTGTTTGGTATTGGGTCCTCGCCAGGCAGTAATCCATCTGAGTTTGGACAACAATTACCCCAAGACACTGATTTGGCATTTCAGTCCCTTACTAAGGGACTAAAAGTTTAAGATCCAATATTTGGCACCTTAAATTGTTTAATGCTTATTTAAGCAAGAACATTGCCCCCAGAGGACTTAGGGTCGGTTACAACCTTTAGTGGGGAGACCAGAGGACAGACTTAATCAAGAATGGAAAGAAGCCTTGCAACAGGCATCCATGCTATTTGTCAATATACTTGCGCAATACTATGGTAGAATGGTAGATACTAATATCCGTGAGGTCAAAATTATGTGTGATGAATGCAAAAAATTTGAGTCACTTCCTACTTTCCAGCAATATATTAATAAATTATCAAAGGATTTGACAAATCATGAGACAATAACTAAACAAAGGAAAATTAGAAAATTCAATAGCGATAGCTTAGATTACCAAAGAGGACGCCCATTTGAGGTTCAAAGGCATGTCAGGTTTATCAATGCTGATCAGGGCACAACAATGGTTAGGACTAAAAAACGACCAAGGTCGATTCTCAAGACTAGTGATGGACCAAATACTAGCACTTCAGGGGAAGATTCCTCCCTGACTGATTATGACAGCACTGGGCACAGAGAATCCCCTATACAGAAAAGAACTAATATGTCTGTCCCTTTAGACATTTTGTCAGGCGTAGAGGGGGACATAAACACAAACATAAAACACAATTCCCTAGAGGGACTAATACAGAAATTCATAACGTAACTTGTACTGAATATCATAATGTTTTAAATTTGTCTGATGTTAATTTGTCTGATGAACAGAAACAACTACTGAATAAAGGACTTGGATATGTACCTGGGTTTTTTTCAGATGAATACCATACTGTCAATGATATTATCAGTTTTTGTCGTAATTTAAATTTGAAACTGTTTTTCCATGACATTGGGGTCTCAAAGATCCACAGAATTTAGATTTCTTAAATCTAATTTTCAGCCGCCGATGAACAAACACGTTTCTATTTTTATGCAATCAGTACTTAGGGACCTGCATTTTGAACACAAGGAATACTCCATACTGGGTCATAATTTATCACCTCAGGAAATATTGGCCTTGGAACAATTACGTCACAACCATAATATTGCAATTTTACCAGCTGATAAGGGTGGAGCAGTTGTGGTTCTTAACATGAATTATTACCTTAGTGAGGGTAGATCACAATTATCAGATACCAAATGCTACATGCATATGGAGATTGATCCCACTCCTGTTTTCAAAAAGGAAATTGATTCCTTTTTAAATTTAGCTGAGGAAGAAAGGATCATTAGCAAGACTTGCGTCATGCATCTCACTGTCCAGGATCCACAAAAACAGATTTTGTATCTCCTTCCTAAGATTCATAAATCACTTTCAAAGCCACCTGGTAGACCAATTGTCTCTGGTATAGGTTCATTGACTGAACCATTATCTATGTTTCTGACACAGTATCTCAAACCTTTATTGAATTTAGTCAGGGCCAGATTACATGATACCACACAATTTTTAAAGATTATACAGGAGGTTCAGTTGGAACCCACTTGGCTTATGTGTTCTTTGGATGTTAAGGCCTTATATACAAGCATTCCACATTGGGCGGGTCTCCAAGCATTAAAATACTGGTTAGACCGATCTGCTCTGTATCCGTCTGGCTTTAACACACTATTAATATGTATGACCGAACATGTGTTAAATAAAAATGTGTTTTATTTTCATGGGGAATGCTATTGGCAGCTTCAAGGAACGGCTATGGGAGCTTCATTTGCTCCCATATATGCCGATCTATTTATGGCCTTCTTTGAAGAATGTATGATTTATGAACCATTACATAACATCTATTTGGTGGAAATTGATATCTGGAGGAGATATCTTGATGATTGCTGGATGGTGTGGCGTGCAGATGCCACGTATTTACAAGAGTTTTTGGGTTACCTCAATGGCAATGTCTGGGGTATAGAATTTACGGTGACCTGTGATTTACAATCTATTAACTTTTTAGATGTTACGGTTAGTAGAAATGTGGATCATACTCTTAACACTAGGACTTTCTGTAAATATCCCCAATATAATACTTTATTGCACGCCTCCAGCATGCATCCATGCCATACAATCCGCAATATTCCTAAGTCCCAATTTATGCGGATGAAACGTATCAACTCCACCAATATTGAATATGAGAAAGCTAGTCAGGATTTGTTCCAGAGATTTGTTAGCAGAGGCTATAAACAACTTGATTTAGTCAAGACCTGGGATTGGTCAACAAGTATGGATAGGAACACACTATTGGAATATCAAACTGAGCCTCGGGAATCATCTGTATCTTCTATTAGATTGGTCACTACTTTTGGTAGAAACCATAATGCTATTCGCAGAATCATTAATAAACATTGGAATATTTTATTGGCCAATGATCAGCTAAGACCAATATTGGGATCTCAGTGTCAATTCAGCTATAGAAGAGGCAAGACTTTGGGCTCATTGTTTAGTCATTTCAAACACAAAGAAAGTGGTGGGGCCATATACCAACAACTCACATTGTCTGGAGACAAACTGCTGGGAACCTTTGCATGTGGACACTGTGGGTCTTGTAAACAAATTTGCAAATCCAAACAATTTTCCAGTCAAAACACCAGCAAAGTGTATGATTGCAAGATATTTGGCAATTGCAGTAGCAGTTGGGTGGTCTATTTGGCCACTTGTCACTGTTCTGCTTTCTATGTGGGTTAGACATCCAGACCATTGAGGACACGCATTAATGAACACAGAAGTGATATCAAAAATAAGAAAGACCACAATGCTCTTTTTCGACATACTTTGAAACATCAACAGGCCCAATACACATTCATGATTATTGACAGAACCACAGGAGATCGTAACAATACTCAAGGTTGGCATAGCATTCTAAACCATAAAGAAAGATATTGGATTACCACATTGGGAGCACTTTTTCCACCAGGTTTGAATGATCACTTATGATTAACAATTTTTTTGTGTTATACCATGACTGAATGATCATTTATTACTAACAATATTTATAGTCACTTTAAGTGTCATGATATAAAATAAAATATTTTCATATTTATGTATTTCAGGTCCCTGTGGATACCCTAGTAGATGTCGGATAATCGTGATTGCTCATTAATAACCACAAATTTATTGAGAACATCAGTGTTACCAATTTATCTTGTGTTTTCTGTATGATTATATACATATTTTTATATATAATACACCTGCATCTGTGGTGTATTTATTTATGTTTATTATTTCGTAGACATTGTACTATTTATATGTTATATAATCATAGGCTGTAATGTGGTGAACCCATGAACACACTGACTTAATAATGTTCATTATCGTTTTTTTCTGTTTTTGTAGTAAGAATATACCATTATTAATTATGCAAGGTTTCATTTCTCATTGGTCAGGCATTCTTATAAATATTCATGAGTAATGTCCTGAGGTTTTTTTGCTGTGTATCACTGATGAAGGCTTATACTTTATTGCCGAAACCGGTCTGATTATTAAAGGAAATGTATAATCAGCAAACTACTTAGTACCAGTATTTTTTTACTGTTTCACGCATCTGCTGGCCAACAGTGTTTTTTGGTTTGATCCGGCCGTGCAGTATCTACGTGCATAGCACAGTGTTTGATTGCGGTATTAGGAATCAATGCCAGTACAGAATGAGGACATCTGGAGATGTCATCTTGTATGCAGCCATGACTGTTGTTTGTGACCTTGCTGGCAATGAGGACATTTGTATGGCTTAACCCACTCCCTAAGTTGGAGAAGGGGTGAGTTACCTCCATCACCATGGAGAACCCACAATGCCTTTCCCCAGTTAGTGCATGATTCCTTGCACTTGTTTATGAGGTCTACCAGCAGGCATGGCTTGATGAGCCAAAAGCCTACTGCACCATAGTGTTGACCCTCCTGTGAGAAATTGTCACTGTGTACGTCCTACTCCCCCCCCCCCCCCCCCCAGGTTGGCCTGTCTTATCCTCCCCTACCAGCTCTTTCAAGTACACAGGACATTACTCAAAGCTGGGTTACCATGGTCATATTCATAGCTTTATCCATCTAAGCCACCATAACTGCCTCAAAATCCCTTAATTTAACAGTCACTTTGTTCTTCTCCTTTGCTTGCATTTGCTCTATTTGTAAAGGTAGATCATCTGTCTTATTGATTGCTTTATCCAGACTCTAAATGGTAAGCTTTTTCCCATCTCAAAACACCTTTACGATTCAGGGAACTGCAGTTTAAAATTCAGTTTTCTTTGTTTGCACTCCGTCATTACATTTTCAAGTAGTAGTATGTTCTTTAATGTGACTTTCAAAAATCATGCTTTAGAAATAGTGGCCTCCTTGTTAGTAATAGCTTTTTTTCCATTTGGTTGCCGTAGGTTTGGTCTATTTAAGCAGGGACAAACATCTGTACCATTTCTGTCCCTGTCATATCCTTTGTTAATCCAGTCCACTCTCCCATCTTGTTTTTCATATACTCCATCAAGTCTTCCCCTACTTCTGTAACTTCATACTATTTTAAATTTTGCTTTATTGCCTTGTTTTCCATTCCAGTCAAAAATTACTCAGTCTGGTTAGTTTTCTCTGCCCTCTCAACTGCTTTGTCTCGAACCGTACACATTTGCTTCCCAATAGGCTCCATGACTACCTGTTGGCCATGCAGGAAATCTTCATAGTTCAATGTGACTATGACCTTTCTTTTCAGATGCATAACAAATAATGTCATCAGAGTCCATAACTGTGATTGAGTAGCCTTCAGACTATTTGCAGCCTAAGCCACATTCAATCTCAACACTTCTTTCATTTCTGACACCACTGGGTATGAAATGTTATGGCAACCCTTATGTAACTCCCAACTTCTTTGTTCTAACATTCAGCTTCCATTACTCAATCCATTAATTCCATTATTGGCTGTTAGATGACACCTTCACAGCACTGCAGACTGAAAACATTGAAAAAATATGTTTTCTTACAACATGTAGCAGTTTTACCTTTTTCAAAATGGAGTAACAAGAGGAGACAACCGAATTTAAAGAACACGCCACATGCTTCGTGAAGCCTACTTTGTTGACCAATGTTTATCGATGCAGTCCTGCTTACTGCCTCAGACATATTTTTGACACAGTTTGGTGATCTCAGGGGATATTGTTCCTTATATTCTGGACTGTTTTGGGAAAACACACAATTGTAATTTGGTTTCTTTCTCAGGAGGATCGATCTCAGTAATTCTTTGAGTACTCGCTTTCTCCCTCTTTGCCTTTTATTAGCATTCTCACAGCTTTTAGCATTTGGCTTTGAAGCCATTGACTCACTTTACTGATAATGCTAAGCAGAATCATTTCTTTGTTATACTTTGAATTATCAAGTTACATTGAGGTGAAACTGCAGCCAAACATAACCAGTCATAATGTCATCAAAATGTACAACAGAATTAAAACCATTTTTTAAATCCCCCTTCACCTCCCATGCGAGAGGCATTCCCCCTCCACTTTAATTATATATAGTTACTCCATGGTTGTACAACTTTAGAGAAAGGTGAAAATTACAAAAACTATGGATCATTGTTGGTGCTGTAATAGAAATTGTGTCAGTAATCACTTTCTGTGACAAATTGTGATCAGCAATGTACAACTCTTCTACCTGTGATTGATATTTTGCAGCCTTATCCACTTTGCACTCAACCATGAGCAGGAAGGCACTCTTCTCTTTATAATCAGAAGACTATGGAATTCTTGTAGCTTTATCCATGATGCCTTATAGAGTTAATCTGACTGTTAGTACCATTAAGGCCCCCCTTTCCCTATTGTCAGTCTGTTGTGAATTTGGAAAAGTTAGACCATTGGGTATAATTTAACTCTGCATTTCATGCCTAGGTTTTAAATTTAAGACTCTCTATGTGTACTCATTCAGTTTATTTAAGGCATAGGCAGGCTGCTCCAATGAACTCTTTGTTTACAAATAAAGATATACTTAATGAAATGTACACTTTAGTTGTAGTAGAGAAAATATGGTAGTTTAGACAAAGGTCCAGAGAGCTATCTACCTTATAGTGACTAGAAACGAGTAACTGAAAAGTATACCCAAAATATACAGAGGGAATTACAAAGTTAGGAAACCAACATCTCTGTGGAGTCTGAAATTTATAACTGATACACTGTCCTGTTCTTTTGAGCTGGGACCTTCTGTAGTCCTCAGATTTCATCTCAGAATTTTTTTTTTAGTTTTATTTATTTGTTAATTGGATATGTAAACTCATATTTATTGGACCCTTTTTATTTATGAATGCCATAAGAGCAGGTATATATGTGCAAGATGTATATGAGCAATTAAGTATAGCCATTCAGCCCACAACAAATTTCCTGGGAGGTGAGAGAAAACTTGAGTACACAGAGGAGACCCATACTGTCATGGAGCAACATTCAAACTTCAGACAGCCAGTAACCAAAACTCAGGACTGAACTCATCTTTACCTCTAAGCCACCATACCATTTTTTGACTGACTTTTGTATTATAAATAGTTTCATAACTCTATGACTCTTACTGTAAAGAGGAACAGGGTGTCCCAGAGTATAAAACTTTTTTTTCCCCTAAATTAATGTAAGATTTCATTGAGACAATCTTTTCTCCACTTGGCCTTTTTTCCTGGAGTCTGAGAGACAGGCAGTTTCTACACACCTTAAAAATGCAATGTCAGCACCATTTATTTCTTTTTAAGGCTCCACACAGAATAAAACTATGCATCTCCAGTACTTTGGGTCAAAAAGAGAAGGCAGTAGACACACACATACACACATACACACACACACACACACACACACACACACACACACACACACACACACACACACACACACACACACACACACACTTTAGAAAAGATATTAGGGAAAACCATTAGAGTGCTTGCTACCTTTAGTGCATGACTTAGAATCTTGTGCATGGACGTACTTGTACTAGTGTAATTTGGCTTTACATGTGCACTTTCACCATACTCTGCAACAAAACCTGCTTTGACAGGGTAGTTTGGTGGTGCATCCTGGTGTGAGCTATTCCTTGCGTCTGCATGTTGGCCTTCTGTGTTGTTTGTGTTTTGATCTGCTTGGGAATATAAACTGTTGGTGGACCCACTTCTTAAGTCCTCTCAAGAAAAGATAATGCTGGTAAGTGAGTACTCACCCTATGCATAGGTCTTTTGAGAGAGAATTTTGAAGTGATTCTCTAATTCGCCTTGTCTTCATTCTATGCCAAATGCAGCTGTGTTTCTGTTTATTTATATTTTGTTGACCAGATTAGTCTTGCTGGGAAGAGCCCATTTTCAGAGTAAAACTGGGACAATTCACTAAAAGAACAATAATACAAGGAAAAACATTAAAGTCATGTGTTTAGCAGAGAATTGACAAAAATACAGAGATAAACATAAAATCACAGCCACATGTACAGCAGAAGTAGAGAATAATTATACATGGCTAAATGTAAAGTAAAGTAAGGCAGTTCATATACAGTTATGAGCAAGGCAACTCCTTAATAGACAGTAAAGGAATAAGATGGGATCATGTCTGAGTGAAATGCGGGTGATCAGTGTAATATGTAGAGAAGAGGGAGAGAGGAGAAAGTTGTCACAGTGCCGTAGCTATAGAAAGTAAATAGAGAAAGTGATGAGATAAATTAGTTATAACAGTTAATAATTAGTTGACTCCACATTTAGAACCAAGTTAAATGTGATGGTGAAGTGTTATCTGAAGATGGTCTGGAATGCTATGAAATTCTAGGACTTTATGAAGCAAGTTAATGTGATGGTGAAGTGTTATCTAAAGGTGGTCTGGAATGCTAAAAATTCTAGGACTTCATATCCGTCATATAACTAGAAAAGTGTTGAAATTAGTTTGGAAGGTTTATGCTGTAAATACCTTCCTGTTGAAATGCTTTGCTGCTTGTTTCATAGGTAAGTACTAGCCTACCCACCCTTGTGCAGCATTTTAAGCCTAGCCAGTTTCCCTTTTTGTGCTCAAAATAGCCTATCCCATTTGGTTATACATTGTACTTACCCATCCCATGGCCTGTAATTATATATTACCTCTAATGAGAATAAGTGGGATCATACCATAGATAATGTGAAGAGACTCATGCATTGGATAAAGCGTTTAGATGCTGCCTCGCTCCATTAGTAGTACAGGGGCTATTCTGTTTTTGTTGATGAAACATTTAATTTGTGGTCAGGAATGTTGGGCAGTGAAGATGAGTATGCTTGTTAACAGTGGAATATAGGATGTTGGTGTGTTCCAAAGGGAGTGTGTTGTCATGGTGACAGCAGGTTTGGAGCTAGTAGATGGATAATCCCATTGGTGGACATACTTCAGAAGTCCATTTTTAAAACTGTAGATGTGCACAGTTTTCAGGTTATCAGTACTGCCTTCCTCTATACCTTCAACATTTGTTTCATATCAATCTTCTTCCTTAATCTCAGTCCACTCACCAATGTTCCATCTCCCTTTATGCTTCAGGTTTTACATATCTTTACAACAAAAGCCAATCTCATCATTTGCTTCAGATCAGATGATATAGTTACTGTCAAAGGGGAGACTGTTTTTCTGTTGAACTTCTGAATTTTGTCTTATTGAAGGAAAAGAGGTACATAACTAAAAAAGAGAATAGATACTTCAGAATGTGAACATTCTTATTTTCTTTGATGCTTGTAGCATTATTGCTTGATAGAGTGGCTTCTCCTCTAAAGTCTTAGTGCATTTCTTGCTCTTATTTTCAACAGGAACATTTTATTTTCTTTACCCATTTATCAAACAAAGAGTTGAAGCTGGAACAACAATGTTATTAGTGCTAATTGTTATCTTGGTGTTTATTTTTCTTTATAATTTCCTATGTAATGGGTTCATTATGCAGCCATCAGTGATTATTGGTTTGATAAGTAGTAGTCCATCTTTGTAACATCTAAGGCTACACGCTGCAGACATTAAAAATGCCTGGTACATAGAACTTCAGGGAGTTGCTGTGTCCCCTTACTCCTATGATGGTGCTCAGTTCCCATCTTTCCATATGTTCTTCGTGTTTCACTATTGCAGTCATAACCTGTGGGTTATCCCTGCTGTGGTAGCCCTCAGCCAGCCCAAATACCAGAGTCAATGTTTTTCTGCGTCAGCTGCTGTTGCCTGTAGACTGACATCAGGTCGTCAGTGCTATAAAGCAAAGCAGCTGATGCCATTACATCAGTCTTTCTTGCTGTGGAGCCCGTAGCAGAAGCAGTTTGCAAGTGTGCCGATCAGTCGCGACCAGAGCTTGGATCACAGCTGAAAACGTCTAAAGCTAAGTACCCCGTTGGGGATCTTTTTTACTTGCACTAACCGATGTCCAAAAAAGTTAACAATTGTCTTGCCTTTGGAAAGCAGATCCCACACTGAGACTTCCATTCATACTGCATCACTTGATTAGTCCCAGACCCCGACGTCTCACATTGCCGGTTCTGTGCCCTCTTTAATGCGAGAACCATTCATAGTAGAGTTCTTTTTGTAGACAGGTATTTTCATCCTCCGTCTTCACAAATGGCATCTGTCAGCCAACAATCTGTAGACCTTCCAAAAAAACATAGGGATAAAGATAGAGACAGAGCACACAAGGCTAAGCCTTCCGACGACTCTACCTATAAGCAGGTCATCAGTTCTCTGGAATTCAGTGAGGCGATTTTGCAGTCCCTGATGCCCAATACAGTATCTACACAGGCCACTACCAAGACCCTTTCGGAGTTAGGTATGCTGCAGAAATCTTCTTCGTCTTCCAAGCCTTTGGTTGTCTCTGCCTCGGATGAGTCCTGAGCTGCGACACAGGCACCAGCATACAAGTAGGCCTTTCCCACTACTGATTATAGACAGCAAACGATGTCTTCTCACCCGACTACCGTTTCTCTCAGACCAATAGATTCTCTTAGGCTAGAATCCAGGCCACTCCTAAAAAAATCAACCCCTAGCCAACATCTTACTCCTGCTCCACCATCTCAGGACTAAATGCTTAAGATGGCAGAGGATCTTATTTCCCTTATCAGGGGCAGTCAGGCCACAATTTCCAAATGGAAAATACATCCTTCTCCTGAACTAATGACAGAGCATGATTCTGAGGAATCTGAATATTCAGATTTTGAAGAGGAACAACAACCTTTGACTGCTTATGAGGATTCAGATGCAGAGGAATCCATTCCTTCTGCCTCCCCACCAGAAGTTCTTTCCTTTGGGGAAACCCTTCACACCCTCAAAGAACATTTCCATTTGGAATCCCAGAGCTTCCCTCAGTCTAAGAAAAGGCTAAGAGAGTTTCTAGACCTGCTCCAGCACAGACCCTTGGCCATCCCCCTATCTTAGAAGTAGTGGATGATGTTTTTCATGAATCTAGCTTAGCCCCTGATGCCCTCCCACCTACTCCCAGTAAACCTGACAGGGATTACAGAGTACTGGATTCTCACAAATACCTGTACAGAAGTCCTGCTGCAGACCCAGAGGTCATTACACAGGGACCTAAAGGAGCTAGGGCTAGTTCTACAAAGTATCCTACTCCTTCTGACAATGATTCCAGAGCTCTGGACAGATGGGGTAAAAAAGTTTACACCTCTGCAACCTTAGCTATCAGAGCACTCAACTGTCAGTTCCATATGTTAAAAACATCAACAACATGCTTTGGAACTATTAAAGCAAAAGATTTCTACCTTTCCTGACTGTGCCAATTCTAAAGAGTTTAGCAGATTTACTTTACTCTACTTGTCAAGTGGCAAAGCACTCTTTACACTGTGGATATGACACAATAGAAGCCTCTAGCAGGGCAGCAGTGTCTGGATCTGTCATTAGAAGACATGCATGGTTGAAGAAACAACCTTTCCTTGATCATGTCACGTCTAAATTAATTGTTGCACCCTTGGATAAAGACCGCTTGTTTGGAGAAAAAGCAGAAGAAGTGTTTAAAAAGATGGAAGACAAGGCAAAATCTATGCAAACAGTAAAAGATTTCTTTCAGGTTCACTCTGCTAGATTCAGCAGGAATTATTCCCTCTAAGCACTGGTCCTTTCTTGCTCCTAGCAGACAGGGGCAAGGTAAGCCCTGCAGGGACAGACCACCCAGGTTCCTATCCCAGGGACAGCAGAGAAACAAACAGTGGACCACTTCTGTCTCTAAGGCGTGGAGTTCTAAGCCATCTCTCTATGGTAAAAACTCTCAATGACTCCCACCCCCCCATGCCCTCCTTTCACCCACCAAAAGCTAGGAGGAAGGCTGTCCGTCTGCAAAGAAAATTGGCTGTCTGTAACAAAGGACCAATGGGTCTTAAAGATCATTTTCAGGGATACAAATTCACTTTTAATGAACTCCCAATTCCCGGAGGGTACCTAGACTTACCTCCAGATCAGTGGGCAGAGGTATTAAACCAAGTCCAAACTCTCATATCCCAGGGGGCAGTAGAACCTGTTCCAGCAGATCAAACAGGCCAAGGTTTTTATTCCAGACTATTCCTTTTTCCCAGAAAGGAGGGCACTTGGTGCCCCATCCTGGATCTGTCCATTCTGAACACCTCCCTGATGGTCCCCAAATTCAAAATGCTAACCTTGCAGCAGCTGATGCCTATGCTGACAAAAAATGCCTGGTTAGTGACCTTGGACCTAAAAGATGCCTACCTCCACATCTCCATAAGGGAATCCTACAGGAAATTCCTGCGCTTCAGAGCAGGTTCACAAAACTTTCAGTTTTCTGTGCTTCCCTTTGGCTTATCTACTGCTCCCAGGGTATTCACCAAATGTTCGGCCCCGGACATAGAATTTTGCAGAGAAATATACAGATTTACCCTTATCTGGACGACAGCTTCATTCAGGCAGAGTGCAAGGAAAAGCTGCTCCAGGACCTCCGCTTTGTCAAAACCCTCCTAACATCCTTGGGGTTCACCATCATTTTCCTGGGGGCACTGCTGGACACAGCATCCCAAATGGCCTTCCTATCCCCAGAAAAGCAGAGCTTTCTGCCTCTCTACTTTACCCAGCTGGCATCCAAAAGTCACCTCATGGCGAGGAAGTTCCTGCAAGCCTTGGGGTACATGGCATCTTGCATCCTTCTAATTCCTCTGGCCAGGCTTCACATGAGGAAGCTTCACTGGTATCTAAAGAACCTTTGGCATCAACACTCTCAGCCTCTACAGACCTCTCTCCCCCTGATCCCCTGTATAAGGGCAGAGTTTCTCTGGTGGGCAGGGGCCTGTACCAAGAACCAGGGTCTCCCCTTCATCCTCCGCCCTACTGGGCAGACCATCACCACAGATGCCTCAGGCATTGCTTGGGACACCCACCTGGCAGGCAGGTGCACCCATGGTCTTTGGGATGCCCAGCACCTTCCTTTACATATCAACCAGAAGGATGTGATGGCAGTACAAAAGGCTCATCCTTCCAACCCCATCTCAGGCCAGGGGTTCTCCTTATCAAAACAGACAACACCACAGTAATGTGGTACATCAACAAACAGGGAGGGACTCAATCTTACCCTCTGTAGGCTAGCCATTAACCTCTGGCTGACTGCGTCCTCCATGGGCTTACACTTAATAGCCCAATACGTACCGGGGATCAACAGCACCCTGGCAGACCACTTAAGCAGAAACTTACTGGTCCCCCACGAATGGCAGCTCTGCAAAAGATCTTTTGCAAGTCACTCAGGAGTGTGGAAATCCGGAGGTGGATCTCTTTGCTTCGCACCTCAACCACCAGCTAAAGAAATTCTGTACCAGGAAGTATCCTCACCTAGCATTGAAGGTGGATGCCTTGCATTGCACTTCCCCTGGAACTCTCTCTTTGTGTATGCATTCCCCCCTCTGCCTCTTATTCCCAAGGTACTGATCAAGATAAGGGAGGAGGGACCCAAGGCCATCCTCATTGCTCCAGATTGGCCCAGACAGCATTGGTACCCCTTGCTGCGCAGTCTGACATCACAGCCTCCCAGGCAGCTTCCCCAATCCTAAACCTCTTGACTCAAGTGGGGGGGGGGGGATGCTGCACCCAGACTTGCAGACTGTCAAACTATCAGCATGGCTAATACTCCAAAGGCAAGCAAGGGGCATCTGCTAAGCTAGCAGGTCCTAGACATTATCACAGAGGCCAGAAGGCCCAGCACCAGAAAATCTTACGCAGGGAAATTGAAAAGACTCTGCTCCTGGAGCCAGTCCAGAGGGCCCATTTCCTCACAACCTTCTGTCCCTCTTATCCTGGACTATCTAGCAGAGTTACTCAATAGTGACCTCTCCTTCTCTTCTGTTAAAATCCACGCCTCAGCCATTTCAGCTCATTTTGATACAGACCAGCCCCTGTTTTCACATCCTTTGATTAAACAATTCCTCAGAGGGGCTTCTAATATCAGACCTCCCAGAAGGCCACCCAGACCAGCCTGGGATCTGAATTATGTCTTGGAAAAACTAACCTTACCTCCCTTTGAACCTGCTGCTTCAGCAGAACTGAAATGCCACTCATGGAACACTGCTTTCTTACTAGCTATCACCTCAGCCAGAAGGGTTTCAGAGCTTCAGGCACTGATGGCCATTGAGCCCTTCATCATTTTCCATGCAGACAGGGTCTCCCTTAGGACTAACCCCTCCTTTATGCCCAAGGTGGTATCTAATGTGACTTTCAACCAGGCCATTCATCTGCCCACCTTCTCCCCTAACCCTCAAAACAAGGGGGAAAGAATTCTGCACTCACTAGATGTGCACAGACAGCTCAGATGCTACCTGAACCATACTAAACCCTTCAGGAAAATGGACCTACTTCTTGTCAGCTTTTCCCCAGGGGCAGAGGGGAAGCCCATTTCCAAGCAAACCATTTACAAATGGATATCACACTGTATCCATTTCTGCTACAGATTACATGGGAAACCACCCCCTAAGTCAAGTCATACCTATTCCACAGCATTCTTCACCTGGAGCTCGGTCCATACCTTTACAAATTACCATCTTCCTCTTTTCTCTAAAGCTAGTGCAGGGTTTGCCACTGCAGTTCTGCAGGTCTTGCTGACCCATGCCTAGGTCTTTAACTAATCCTTCCACCCCTATCCTCAGCTTTGGAAATCCTCCCACAGGTGATGACTGCAACAGTGAAATACGAAGAACATAGTACAGTTGTGTACACTTATGTTCAAGTGTATTCACTGTTGCAGTCCTGGTTTCCCTCCTTCCTTTCCCTTATATCCTCTTTCCTTAGGGAGACATAAGCTTCTTAGGGTGGTGTTTAACCACCAGGACCACTTTGCCATATTTCCTTGGGCTTCTGACTAGTTAGGGCAAGAAAAACTTATGTAATGGTGTCAGCTGCCTTGCTTTATAGCACTGACAACCTGACATCAGTTTACAGGCGACAGCAGCTGACGCAGAAAAACATTGACTCTGGTATTCAGGCCGGCTGAGGGCTACTGCAGTAGGGATAAGCCACAGGTGATGACTGCAACAGTGAATACACTCGAACTTCTACATTTATGGTAAGTGTACACAACTGTATTTTCTTAGTTACACACTACACTAGTTCAGACTCAAAATGCATTCTTTAGAGCCATTTGCTTAGTGTATTATTATGTTTGTCTTTAAAGTTCACTCCTTCAGAGCTATTATTTTGTAGATAAACAACCATTCAGATAGCTCTCTTCTTCATCCTTCAACTTCTTCTGTGGATAGTTGTAATTTTCCCTTCCTACTGGCACAGAGGTTCTGTGACCTGTCCTTCACTGGTTATGCAATCTTGAAACCATTGTTTTTAAGGATTATTCCAGACTTACTTACGCAAGGGACCACTCGCTGCCCACACAGACATTATGGTAGTGATATGGTATATTAACGAGCAGGGTGGGAGAATCTGACTCATTTCTT